>NC_064293.1:37588439-37680162 GCF_019186545.1 Solanum stenotomum
ATTAAAGTTGATTGATTCCTAAGTTGGAACCTTAGGCGTCGGGAATCTAAATAGAAAAGAAGGCTAAGGTCGAGATAGTCTTGGCTAAGCAATTCATCTACCTTCTTTGTGAGGTATTATTATTCGCTATGTGCTGTGCGGCTCCCGCGAAGCGAATGAAGGGAAGCTCTTCGAGCTTCCGGGGCTCGAAGCAAAGGGTAGAACGTAATATCTAGCAAAATTCGGTGTAATTCGCCATTTTTTAAGAAAAGAAAGGCAGGGTAGAAAGTCTTGCTTACTTACTTCAAAAGAATCATTCTTTATGAATCAAGTACCATTCAAACAAAGGGTGCATTGCCTCTTTGAGTGAAGATCGAGAGGGGCCTTTGAAGTAGCGGACCTATAGGTGTGACTCTCGCGGCCGGGCCGGCTTGGAAGCAAGCTACCTCTTGCCTATCTCACCCCCTTCCTTCAGCTGGGTGAGCCTTCGCTTTTTGGATCGTCTTCACTCAAGAGTGTCTATACGGGGCCCGTTGGTCAAAGGAAAGGGAAGGTCCTGTGCCAAAGATTGAGGACTATGAGGGTACGGTCATAACTGTTTCATTCGAAAGGCAGGCCAAGGAGTAAGGCAAGTTTCTGACCATTCGAAAAGAGAGTGGACTGAGCATCTTTCCAATTTCAAAAATCTATCAAAGCCCATTTGAAACACAAAATATTCTCATCACTGAGGCCATACAAATTGAACATTCCAGAAGCTTCTAGTCCGATAGCGAATTACTTGACTCGATGGATGGATACACTTCCATACCAAGAAAGTAGTGGAGAAGGCCCAAGTCTTTCATATTTTAATGAGCATGCAAGAACGAAAGAAGAGCAAGTATTCCCTGTTGATCACTACCTGTGAGTCGAGTTACTTCGTTCCTATTTCTTGCTTTTTTTCCGGTATGCCGCTCCGCCATCTGTTTCCCTCTCGACGATGAAGCTTATCCCCCATCGTCGCGCGACACTCGGCGTTAACACTCCTTGACCGAATCTGTAACCTTCATTAGCAGATTCATTTTCTGTGCTTTCCCTGATCAAACCACTCTCTCCCGGGAGTGCTTTCGAGAACACATGCACCGCATATTGCATCAACATCTTCTACAGATAGTTTACCAACAAAGTTCCTTGCTTCAAGACTAGATTGAAGGCATTCTGCCAATAACGTTTGAATAAGACGAAGGCAATAGGCGTCACTGAACTAGGTAGCGCTTACCTTGCCTTGTCGTCGATTACCTTCTGACTCTTGTGGGACTTCATCCCATCTCGTGAGGGGATCTTTGATGCGGCATTACCGGTGTCGGATAGGAAAAAAGGAGGATGGAAGCAGATTATGGATCTGTTCAAGTGAAAGAAAGCCCTTTCATCCTAATCTCATCTACTGAAAAGGGGGCCGGGCGTAGCACGTTCTTTTTTGGGACACATAGGCTATTACAGACGTATCAAAAAAGACTTTTCGAAGCGCGGAATCCCAGAATGGAATCACATAGAAAGAGCAGGGGCGCTAGCTTTGAAACAAGGTAACAGGAGAAACTAAATAATCATCGAGCGAAGATTTTTTGTTCTTCCTTAGTCCAATCGAGATATATTTTATTGTACAATTGATGCGGAACGAACTGCTTTCCTTAAGCTAGCGCACCGGCAATAGAATCAGCCGATAGGCGCAGACAAGCGTAGCGAATCACATAGATAAGCCCCTACCTGCCAGCGCGCGGATGGATAGGGCGGGCGAAGCGCGAAGGGGATGGATGTCTGAGTCAGAACTTTAGGCGGGGCCTCTGTCGCCCAAAGAACTGTTGACTATTGAAGATGCTAGTCCATACCGGAATTTCATTACCTTATTCCTTAAACCCTAAAACGGAGACATTGGTACAACAGGAGGCTCGAGAGACCTCGAGCGTAATATACGCTACCCTCGGATGGGCAAGAAGCTAGGGCAGTTAAGGAGGGTTATATTGGGTGATCGTATCCGAACTTGAAAGACTTTTCGCGGAATCAGAATCAGATTGGATTGAAGGTAAGGACGGCGAAGCTGGCTCTTGCCAACTACCCTGGAAATGAAAAAGAAACTCTATCCTCAACCCTTCCAATCCTTAGTTCATGGTGGCAACTTCACCCCGTGCATCCTTTGGTTGTGAGCCCCCTTACAGCTATTCTCCAATCACCCGAAAGCCAACCTCCTATGTACCGTACTCTTTTTGTACCTCGAAAGGGGGGTCCTCCTTATGATGCTACGGACGGCTGTCTGAAGTGCAAGGGGTATTCCTTTGTCGATGGCTGACCCAGCTCTTTCCTTTTCGTAAAATAAAAACACTATTTCACATGTATTTTTCAGATGGTTGAGTGACGAAGGAGAAGAGAGATAGCATCCCTCGTTCTTGTGCTCTAAAAGACTTGCCTCAGATCTTATCAAGTGTTAATCTAATTCTTGAACCAAGAAAAGATCTAGAGTAGTTAATTTTGTTCTAGTTCTTTGGCATAGACAAGGATAAAAAGTACTTACCTTCCCTTCAAACATAATACTTATAAAATACTCCCTCTATTCTATTTTAAATAAATTAGTTTGACTTGACACGTGATTTAAAAAAGAAAGAAAAACTTTTGAAACTTGAGGTCTAAAATAAGAGATTGATGTTTGTGTGTCTATAAATTATTTGGGTAAAATAAATATTTTAATGTTAAATTGTTATTATAGAAATGAGTCATTCTTTTTTAAATTATTAAAAAGAAAAATGAGTTATATAAACTGAAATAGAAGGAGTATATAATTAAAAAAATTTAACCTAACCCAATAATTATACGGTATAATTATTCGTCGAACGAATCCTAATGGACCCTCTTGAACAAAAATAGCTTGACCCCTGCACGTCCATTGTAGTTTAAATAAATACGCTTCATGAAATAGCAGAGGATATTAACACCATTCTAGTTTATTTGTTAAAAAAGCTCCTGTCGAAAAACCAATAATTATCTGTTTTGTAATACTACTTAGCAATTTTTGGTTTATATCTATCTAAAATAAAATGTTAACAAACTATATATAGAGAAAAAAATAACACATTATCTCTTTTCTAGAACTATTTTCTGCGACCTTATATTTCCTTATTACTATATATTACTCTCCCTTTATTCAATATTAAGTGAATTTATGAGATAATGTACACCTATTAAGAAAAATATTTAAGGACATAATTTAAATCACATTTTTCACTATTGCCCTTTGTGATAAATATCTTTGTAAGTAGTTCAATTTATTTCCAGGAAAATATAAAACATTATTAAATGAAAGGGTAAAATATGAAAAATATTTCAAACATCCATCTTGAACTTTGAACAATGAAAAACGCTTCAAAAATTCAGTTAATTATATGAAATATAGGGAATAGAAATTGACAAGCACCAAATGTCTGAATCCAGATGGCATCATAAACAGGTTTGTTTGCTTGCTTTTTTTTTTCGACGAACCAGGATGAGTTAAGCCCCAGCTTAGTGACAGTGATGTAACTTTGGGGGTCCAAATTAAATAATAATGTCGTAGTGTATCGTCAAACGTCCATAAAACGTTAATTTATTTTTTACCACTCATGAAACGAAATGTACATCATATACTTTTGATGAATTGACGAGTAGATGCTTTGTTATACAGCCACATTAACGTTGGTGAAATTACCACATGGTGTCACACCATTTGTAACACAACCTTTACTATATTAGAATATCGTTGATCAATATTCAGTAACATATCCAATGTAATTCACAAGTTATATAAGTTTAAAAAGAATAGATTGTAGCTAAAGCTTAGATAATTCAACGTACCTTGTGCGAGAATTTTATTATTCTCGTCCAATATATATAAGGAGATTAAGCATCAAATTCATGTAAATCTAAAAAAACAAGGATAACATATAGAAGCTATGCCTAGAAACTATACTATGACCCACGCATCTATAGTTGGGGCTAGGGAATGCTGAGGCCCATGCTTTTCTAGAACAACTTTATATCACACAAACAAATAATAATGGCTATCCTCCATACTCAAATGTAAGGTTATTAGGTCCATGTATAATCATGTTCCTAATCTATGTGCACATTTGTCTACATATATGTTTTATTAATGTCTCAACCTAATTTCAAATGTCCCTTTCATTCTCTACATAATACATGAATATATATGGAATGATATTTTAATGCAATATAATATTTATGGATGGATGTCTCTTGGTGGGGGCATCATCTCAGGAAGGTTTATTCACATTCATGGGGTGTTTAGTATGAAGAAAATATTGTTGACTAGAAAATATTGTCCAAAAATTAAGTGATAAACTTATCATCTATTTTTTTTTAAATGTTTAGTAAGTAAATAAATAAATGAAATTATTTTACAAATATTTATATATAATTTAGTTAAACGCTAGAGGATGAGAGAGGGGTCGAGAGTGCTACCGGTGCTAACAATGGGAGTAGGGAATGGGGTGGGGTGAAGGGGTCTAGACAACCATGGTGAAATATCATTTATAAAACTTGTTTCAGTTATCTTCAAAAAATAACCTAATTTAAAAAAAATATTTGACCAATTAAATTCAAAACACACACCCTTGCTATATATTGACATCAAATCAAATTACATTATCATGATTAAATAATAAATCAAGATAAAATACACATTAATTAATTGTAGTTATTTTATATAATAGAAGTGCATGTAAAAAATATTTAGTACTATAATATTTATCATTAATCGGATATAAATATCAAGTGTAAATAATTGAGAAAATGGCCAAAAGACCCCCTAATATATTACCTAATTCTCAACTACACACTTATACTTTACAGGAGTCCTACTACCCCTTAAACTATTTTAAAGTGGAATTATTTGCTCCCTGAATGCTGAGGTGGCAAAGAAAGTGTAGTTCACTCTCTTTGAGGGAGTGAGAAGTAAAAATAATAATTAAAACTTTAATTTTTAGATTATTTTTTAGTTTATATTGGTTTTATGTTTTTTTTTTTTAAAAAAAAGTTTCCTTTCGGTTTCAGTTTATTTATTTGCCAATTTATGTGCCATTTGTCGTTTTTTGAGAGTCAAACAGTTTAAGTTTGACCGAGAATTTGCGCATGATAGCTTCAATTTTTTTGAAATGAAATTATATATTTGTAAACTACTTAAAAAGTATTATAAGTCACAATAATTGATAATTGAAAATGTTTAAAAGATCTATGAAAAATTTACGATAAAAAATAGATTTGTTTGAATTTTGAAATCTGAAAAGTGTCAAATAAAATGGGACGGAGGGAGTATTTTCTATTTCTTTCTGCTCCATCATCCACTTTTCGTTTTAATAAAATTATATTGTCTTACATGGGGGAAAGGAAAAATGGAACTCACACAGTCCAGTGTTAAATAAGTTACCTCATAATAGCAGATTTGCTATGAGTGATGAAATATTAAAACTAAAGTGATTTCTGAAATCTTCTCTGATAAATACCACCAATTATAAACCTTGGTTTTGAAGCTTGCATTTGCTTTGGTGTGTTGGTTTGACTTTGAGTATGTATTTGATGTGCCAGCCACCATTTGTCACAAACACACTTGATAAATGGCCCATGAATCAATTAGTAACCATAAGTCATAGCACCAACTTTTGGCCACTTGTCTGAATCAGTGCAGTGTAGGACACTGAGTCATGAAAGATATACTCAAACCAAAAGACCAAACAAACTACAAAAGTATCATATGGTCCATTCAAGTTTTCCCCTCCACACACTATATATATGTGTAGCACACTTATATTTTCCAGCTTCTTTGCTTTACTTCAAAACTCAAAATGTCATCATTTTAAAGCTAGCGTTTGAATATACATTTAATTAAAACTTGAATATTATTTTCTTCAAGTTTGTTGTAAAATAGGTTTTGGAATTTGAAATTATCTGTGGATATGCATTTCAATTACTTAAGTTTTTGTTTAAGTTTTGTCAGAAAGTGAACTTTCACCCAAAAACCCAAAAGATGATTTGAACCAATTTTTGAAACCTGGAAACTTCATGAACAACAGTGTTTTAATTCTTTTTCTGAAAATTTGAAAACTTCACGAACAACAATGTTTTAATTCTTTTTCTGAAAATCTATGACCAAATGAGAGTTTAGTCTTTAAACTCTGGATTAAGTAAGCATTTTGGACTCGTTTGGTAGGCGGTATTAAATAGAATAGTCCATGGATTAAAATTTAATCCATCTAATACATTGTTTGGTTGCATTATTTTATTTAATCCATGGATTGCTTATACATTGTATATGGTCTTATTTTATCCTTAGTAAATGGAGGGATAACTAATCCAAGATTTGTTAAACCTTGGATAAGACCCCTAAATGACAAAACTATCCCTTTATTCATTTTCCTAAATTTTTTTTGTAATTTAATTTTCTTTTTATTTATATTGAAATAATTATAAATATTCTTTTTAATTCTCCAAATTCGTTTAGTGTAATTTAATGATTTCATTAATATTTTTTTCTCTTTTTTTTTTATTCAATGTAGTTCGTCGATTAACCACTTGGACTATTTTTTTAAAGGAAAAATTACAAAAATCCCACATTTTAGTTTACTTATTACCATTATCCCCTATAAGTTTTACAAATCTCCAAAATCCCTCATTTTCGCGCATCAGATTAATGTATCTCGCGCATCATATTAATGTATCAGCGCTTATATTATTGTATCTCGCGCATCAGATTAGTGTATCATGTATAAAATGTACATCAGATTAGTGTATCATGTATAAAATGTAATATATCTTACTTAACAATTTATGTATCTCGCGCATCAGATTAATGTATTAGCGCTTATATTATTGTATACGTTTGAGGGATTTCTGTAATTATAAACTTTTAAGGGATAAATTGTAATTTTGCCTTAAAAGTATGTGATTTCGGTAATTTGCTCATTTTTTAATAAGCTTTAGCTATTGAAGAGAAAAGGATCAAAATTGTCCTTTATGTTTGAGTTAAGAATCAAAGTAGTCCCTGTCTTTTAACATGGAGCATTAATAGTCCTCTTTGTTTCAAGAATTGGTACACTTTTAGTATTCTTTCAAACATCTGTCTATTTTTTAACAGAACCTTTCTTTATACGTGAGAAAATATAAACCTGATAATTTTGTTTTCACCATTGCAAACCAAATCTTGCTGTCTTCTTCAATAACTCAGTTTTCACTTGGTGAAAATCAGATTTTCCCCTTCTTCTCCGTAGATTCATTCTTAATTCCACAACTTTGATTTTCCTATTATACAAACAAAAATAAAAAATTGAAGGAAATTTTGAGCAACCTAAAGGAAATTCCTTCCGAGAATCACTACAAATATACATATAGTTATTTTAGTATTTATAAAAATAAGTGACAAACTGCAAATGAAAAAAAAACTCTAGTTGTATGTTCTTTCATAATTGTACTCATCGTAGGATTTTGTTTTCGAATCTTGCCGACGCTAACAAGTCTTTTCATTGTAGGTTGTCATTTTTCCTGTACTTTTCTCCTGTCACTCTTCTTCTCTAATATATATACAATATAAGTTGATCCATTTTTTGTATTAATCTTTCTACCAAATTTTTGTTTCACATGTACAAAATACATGAATTTGCAAAAGCAATAACAACGATAAAAAAAACTAATCCACCATAAGTAGGAGTTGATTCTCTGTCATTGTTGTGCCTTAACAACATGGCTACGTTGCTTTCAAGAATCAACTAAGCTTGTAATGGAATTTAGAATAAAATTTTGACTATAGGGTTTGATTGAAGAAGAAAAGGGAAGAAAAAATAGAAATGATTTGATAAGGAATTTGGAGGGACAAGAAAAACTGAGTTTTGGGAAAAACTTTCTCACGGTGCAAAAAATGTCCCGTTAAAAAATCAAATGGAAGTTTGAAAGAATACTAAATATGTACCAATTCTTTAAACATGAAGGACTATTAGTGCTCCATGCTAAAAGATAGGGACTACTTTGATTCTCAACTCAAACATAAAGGATGATTTTGATCCTTTACTACTCGCTATTGAACAATATAAGTAGTCTTAAATCTATGTTAAGTTTAAGATATATTTGACCAACAAAAAAAGTGGTACATCATACCTCAAATTTATATATATATGTATGTATGTATGTAGGCTTAAGTCATCCACGACCCCTTAAAGTTGTCTTCATATTTCATTTAGACACCTTAATTAGGACTATTACCTATTGAGCACTTAAATTGTTCAAAAAATGTACCTATTAAATACAAAATGTTGATATGGCAAAAGAAGTGTTTTTCACTTCCTATGGGCGCGTGAAAGTTTTTGAAATACTACTTTATTTTTATTTTTTTCCAAAAAAACTTACACTTTTTCTTCTTTAATTGACACTTGGCATTTAAATAAATTAAAATAATTTTTTAATATTTTTTTTAAAAAAATTCTTAATTCAAAAAAGAAAGAGCACCCCTACCCCCTCTTCAAGTCATCTTCTTCCCCAAATTTAAAATTTCAAAGACAACTAAAGAATCTCCATTTTTTTTTGTTTTTTTTCTTTTTCTATTTCTTTTCAATATTCATAAAAAAAAACTGAATCAAGTAACTGAATTTGCAAGAAAAATAACGAAAGTAGATTTTTGAACATTGGGATAATTATTATCCGGGTAAGGCACTTTGATATAAAATTGTATAAGTATATTTTTAGATCTTCATTTTTGATAAGTTTAAACTCTTTTGTCAACATCCGGTTGCCATATACAATAATTATACAGGTTAAAATTTGTAAAAATAAATAAATAAAGATTTAGCATTTTTTTTTTACTATGAATTTTATTCAACTATTGAGTAGTATTAAATTCTTGTTATTAATTATGTACAAAAAAGAAAAAAAATTGTTTCAATTTATATAACACTCTTTTTCTTTGTTGTTATTTTCTAATTTTTTTTTACTATAGTGTTATGGTCCGGTTATCTATCTTGACTCAATTACATGAAATAAACAATCTCATAATAGCACAAGGGTATAATAGGAAAGAAATTTTTTGTAGAGTTTTAAATCAAACACAAGATTAAGTGGGAAACAATGAACCAAACACTTGACAAAAAAATAATCCTTGCACTACTAATCCCTGCATTACTAATCCCTGCGTTATCAATGTTTGTACTATACTCTAGTATAAGTTCCTATTCTTTTTCTCTTTTTGATTAATTAATTTTTCCAATAAGTATTTAAGCACTCGGCCTCATGGGCCACAACCCCATAAGCCAATGGGTGATTTACAAGATGGCTTAAAAATGAATGGTCTTGAATTATCGATTTTGTTATGAATAAAATTTCAAGGTTAATAAGTTGTCTCATGGGAAACACTTTTGATCTTGAATGTTTGTCGACGAAACAAGTGGGGAACTCCTTAAGTTTTGAATGGGCTTAGAAATTCTAGCCCAATTTTTACGTTGGGTTGAACCCGTTCTCCAGGCCCGGAAAATCCTTACAGTTTCTCTCCACCAACGGCGACGATGAAGGCAAGAAAAGAAGAGAACAGAAGGCATTCATTTATGGACAAATTACTTAACTACACTCCTTTACTTACCTTAATATCCATTTATCCCTACTTATTTCAAAAATTTCAAAAATCCCTTATTTCACCCAATTAATAAAATCTGTAAGATACATAAAGATTTCCCACCTTTTCTACAGCCAATACCCACGTTTCCCCTTACAAATTTAATTCCTCTTTTTCAGCCATCACACACGTTTCCCATTAACAATTAAACTCTTCCATTCTATCCCTAAAATCTCTCCACTTTTTAACAAATTTCTAATCAATTTGATTTTCAGTAAGAGTATCTTCACAGTACCGATTTCTAAGTTTCTCCATTGTTGTCTTCTTCGTGCTTTTTACTGATACATATGGAACAGGGTCCATCCGATAGTGTTGGTGTTTCTCATACTAAGAACAAATCCAAGCGATTGCATGACCCATTAGCAATGAATGACGAGATTGTTGTCAAACAAAAAAAAAAGGTTGGAGAAACCCCCAAAAAAAAGAGAAGAAAGGTGACATATGCTGTTTCCAGACCCACACTTCCTAAGGTATGTGTTTAAACAAACTTTTATATTTTTATGGTTTTGTTATGGTGTTGGTTGTGTTTGGACTGAAATTGTTAAAATTAAATTACAGTGAAGATACATTACTTATCAATTCAATGTTTTAATAGTATGTTAGAACAATATCGATTTGTAATCGGTAAATTTAGTTTTACATTGATGCATGTGATTTGTGAAATCGAAGTAAGAGTCATTTAACAATGTATCTTCAATCATTTTAATTTCAATTTCAGTAAAAGCATAATCTGTTGTACANTAATAGGAAAGAAATTTTTTGTAGAGTTTTAAATCAAACACAAGATTAAGTGGGAAACAATGAACCAAACACTTGACAAAAAAATAATCCTTGCACTACTAATCCCTGCATTACTAATCCCTGCGTTATCAATGTTTGTACTATACTCTAGTATAAGTTCCTATTCTTTTTCTCTTTTTGATTAATTAATTTTTCCAATAAGTATTTAAGCACTCGGCCTCATGGGCCACAACCCCATAAGCCAATGGGTGATTTACAAGAATGGCTTAAAAATGAATGGTCTTGAATTATCGATTTTGTTATGAATAAAATTTCAAGGTTAATAAGTTTTGTCTCATGGGAAACACTTTTGATCTTGAATGTTTGTCGACGAAACAAGTGGGGAACTCCTAAAGTTTTGAATGGGCTTAGAAATTCTAGCCCAATTTTTACGGGTTGAACCCGTTCTCCAGGCCCAGAAAATCCTTACGGTTTCTCTCCACCAACGGTGACGATGAAGGCAAGAAAAGAAGAGAACAGAAGGCCTTCATTTATTCTTGCAGTAATTTGGGCTCAATATTAAATGGGCTGTTCCATAACAAATGTACATATGAGCCCAGCACGTCGGCAGCTTCTAAGAAGCTTCAACGTGTACAAGTGTGCAAATATTCTATTTTGTAATTACATGTAGATATTAGGTGCACTTATTTTCGGTTAGTTTGCTATAACATAGATCAATTAGGAGGTATCATTGGACAAAGTTATCTGGTGCTTTTTTTGAGTGCTAGTGAAAAGTGGGAGGTATTATGTGGAATTAATCGAGGTGCATGAAAGTTGATCTGGACATCATTATCATAAAAAAAATCAAGAGTCACTACAACAGAAACAACTTTTAGCGGCAATAAATAGACACATTAATAAAGAATGCTAAAGTCTTTACCGCCATTAGTTAAATGTCATTAGATTCAATGTCGCTAAAGCCTTTAAGGACATATACAAAGAATACTAATTGCCACTAAAAATACATATTTAACTAAATCTCATTTTGATGTAGTATGAAGTTTTTGAGTCAAGCTCAACCTAATTCATTATTTTATTCAATGTTGGCCTCATCTTATATTGTTAATGTTTCAGATGTTCAGTTTTGATCTGTGGAGAGTATTTGAGTCGTCCCATATCGATGAACATTAGGGTTCTTGGTCCTCCTCTTTATACGGTGTTGAGTAATTATCCTTTGTGAGTTAGTTCAAAATATCGCTTACAAAGATCTAAACCATTATAAAGGATAAAACAGCATTGCTAAACACATTTATTAATGGAAAACCCATTTGTGCAAATGTATGTTTGGTTTTAAAATCGCACGTGCACGCAAGTTGGTGAAGGGAAAAGCATTTTCTTGGGCCAAATAGGTGTGCCAACCCGTCCCCAAGAAGCTTTCAATATATTAAAGATTATATAGTTGACATTTACATCTGGCAGTACTTTTCTATAATGGCATGTGTATAACTTAAAATCAGGTCTGACACATATTATATTTAGATTATAATTAATTGAGATCTAATCAGATTTTGCTTATTATTACCAACAAAAAGAGGCTCAAGTAATTGACTAGAGGAAGAGAAACCAAAAAACGGATGTAGATAGAGTGAAGGCATTAAAAAGTACATTAGACCTTTTGTAAATTTGATAAAGACTTGCTCAATATATACTTTGAAATCTTCGGGCGGTGGGTTAAGTACGTGAATTAAATCAACTCAATATTTTATATAAAAGTTAAAAATTTATTAAAATTATACTAAAAACAGTATCAAATTACGATCTTTATCATGTCAACTTTGTCAAAGTTCACATAATTTGACGTTCCACAAGCAAACGTGACAACTAATTTGAACGAAGGGATTAATGTTTAAACAGAACACCACATTTATTAGTACTGTTTGCTTTGCTATCACTATTTTCCTGAAGATGTAACTCAGACATGAAGTAGTTGTATATAAATCGTATAATAAAAATCATTCGAGATTTTATTTTGCAGATTAAGATATGATAAATTGGACATACTGATACATTTACTGCATTCGAAAAAGAAGAAGAAGGGATTAATCTTCATAAAACATCAAACAACTTGGATTTTTATTTTCTGCCCTTGCATGGAATCCTGTTTTCTTCAGCTATCAGTGTGATAAGGTGGAATGCTTTGTTCATTTCTGAAGAAATTTTTGGGATCCACTTCACTCTTCACTTTAGCCAATCTCTCAAAGTTGCCCTTAAAATACTTTTCACCCCATATTTTAGCCTTGGAATAACTATAGTCCTCTGAATTTGTTCCAAAATCAAGATCCCTATAGTTCAGATAAGCACTTCTTGGTGATTTTGCAACATATGGCTCCATTTTCTTGTACAGTTTCCTCATCCATGTTATCTTCTGGCTTGATATACTCTCGCTGTTATCGCCCCAATTCACCAAGTACTGAATATTATATAAATTCCCCTTTCTATGAGGGAATGGAATTTCAGATTCTGATATTTTATCTAATATCCCACCTAATGGCTCCAATATCATCTGAGGTCTTTCTTCTTCCAAAAACAGTCTTTTTACCATTTCCCAACCACTTTCCGGAATTGGAGTCTTCACAAAATCAGAAGTGGCTTTGAAATAATTCTTCTGTGTTGGAATACTCTTTTCTAGTAGAACTTCAAGTGACTCATTTGTTCTCCTGCCATAGAAATACAGGACTGATCCAATCCAGGAAGTTTCGCGACATTCTTTTTTAATGCAAGGCCTGTTACTACAATCCACAACAGGCTCTTGGAAGCAATCTTTTTTCTCCAAATCAAATTCAGGGAATTTTTCTTTGAGCAATGGAATTAACTCATCAACGGGTCCGAGATATAGTGCTTGAAAGATTATTTCAACATACTTTTCATTGTCTGTTCCATCATTTTGTATAATTACTCTGATAAGTAATTTATCAGGTAATTGATGCGCGATGTTTTCCCATTTTTTGAGGAGATTTTGATTACCTTCTAACCTCTTGTAAACAGTGAAAACAGTAACCTTGTCGGGAACACGAACAAGTTTGAGTTTCCATGCTAAAATAACACCAAAACTTGCTCCTCCACCTCCTCTTATTGCCCAAAACAAATCTTTTTTCATTTTGTTTTTATTAAGAATTTTTCCATTTACATCTATTACGCGAGCATCTACAACATTATCAGCTGCAAGCCCGAATTTTCTCATCAAAGTACCTATTCCTCCACCACTAATAATCCCTCCAGTGCCAATACTGAAACAAACACCTCCAGGAAAACCATGCACATTACTTTTTTTAGCAATTGCATAGTAAAGTTGGCCGAGGGTCGCCCCTGCTTGAACCCAAACTGTTCCTTCATTTAAATCAATCTTGATTTTGTTAAGATTGCTTAAATCAAGCATAACAAAAGGGTTTTTAGAGCGAAAAGATATGCCTTCATAGTCATGGCCACCACTTTTTATTTTAATTTGTATGCCTAATTTTTTTGCACAACGAATAACCGGCTTGATTTGTGATTCTTTTGTAGGGGAAACTATGAAAATGGGATGTGAAGAATTCATCCATCTAGGATTTTTTTGAGCATATTCTAAGATAGATGAATAAGTTGGAGATTTTGGGGTATTCTAACATTTTGGTGTAAATGTTATGTGTAACGTTGGTTTCAGAGTATTTAGAAAGACACTGAACAAAATCTTCTTGTTTGGAGTAACATTTTGACAAAAAGAATGAAAAGAGTAAAAGAGAGAGAATTTGAAGGTTACCCATAATTTCTTTTTCTTTTGGAATAGAAATTGATATGTCTATAACCCTTACAAATGATCCATATTTATAGAATTTATTTGTTATAGGGTTTAAGTCGAGTTATCTAAATTTATTCAGCAGTTTACGAAAGCAAATATTTATTAAACAGCTAGACTTTGACTCTAGGCGCATGCAAGTACTACACAGAATTAAAATCCGAGTTCTCAGCTGCCAAGTTTTTTTTTTAAATATATATTTTAAATTATATATTGTGGGAAGAAATTAGGTCCCAGTTGGATTTTATTACGAGTGATTTTTATATATATCTATATATATGAAAGTTGCCATGGTTCCCACGTTAGTTGCCACGGTTCCCATGTGTGTAAACATAAATGTGCTCGAAATTAGTACTCGTAAATTCAAATATTAATGTGCTCGAAATTATTATTCGCATGTTCAAATAAATATTGCAAGAAGCTAACTCCTCCATTTATTTTATTTCACCTTTATATTAAAAAAATCGTTTTATTTTTACTCTTCAATTTCAGCAAGCTAAGATGATAGTTTTTTTTCCCAATACTCTTATTATTAAATGGACCAAGTAAAAATAAAACGAATGGAGTATTTTCATATTTGACGTTTTTCAACGTTATTTAATTAGTCGTGCTATATATTTGAAGTTTTTAATTTGCAGATTATCTACAAGACAACTAAGCTTTGTAAAAACCATCGTACCATTCCAACTTATATCTAATAAAAAAATAAGGATAATAATGGCGTCATTTTAATAGTACTCCTATATAATGATAATTAATTTAGAACTGTTTGGTGTTTATCTTAGTTATATATTCCATTTCCTAACAATATTTAGGTTGAAGCTCTTTCATTTTTTATTTTTTTGAGGAGAGTGTAGTGTGTGATGTGTCTCATAAGTCATATGTATAACTGGGGAGCTTTTATCAACTAAAATGAATATTATATTATTATTATTATTTTCAAAAAACAACTACTCTTCAGTTCCTAGCAGATTTAATTTGCGTCAACTGACAATGGTATGAATGCTCCACTATTTATGCAACCCCTTAAAGTTCATACCATTAATATTCAATATTCAATATGACTGAAACGTTTTTTCCAAACTAGCATTAATTCACTAGGCATAACTTATAGGGTGGGGTTATAAAGAAAAGAGAGACAATGACTTTTAAAGTTCTTAGTACTCGTGAATTGAATATCTTTGATATTATGAATTAGAATCTGATATTTATTGAAATTTCGTAATTTTTCATGTTCATATTTCGTAAGTCATAAATATTAAATTCGATCAAAAGCTACCTCGGTCAATGAGGTTCACCGAAAATAAACACTTTATATTAATGCATCAACGAATTACAAATGCTGAATATATTCTAACTCAACATCATGTATGATCCAATTTCGAAAAAAAGGTCTCCCAACTAATTGGGAAGAGAGGTGGATAAAACTACGTAGAAAAAGGTACAAATTATTTGCTAAATCATGATTATTCTATTTTTTATATTTTGCGTGATAAACTTTAAAATTATTAGATTAGACATATTTAAGATATCTAATCAATCAATGCAAATTTCAGGTAACTTGTAGAGTAGAAATTGAGAAAATATTTGAAATCAAACTTCTTTTGGGAAGCCTACTAGTGCATCAACCACCCTATAGGGATAGTGCGTGTAAGGAATATGCATAATATCAATATTTTCGTCTATTAAATTAGTTGATTTAAAATTTTGTGAGGAAATGGTTATTAACTTCCAAAAGGGAACTAAGGGCCTGATTTTACCTGCTATATGAAATTATAATGGACAAACAACATGTATTCGAAGAATTGACAAAGCATGATACATGTTTAATTAGGTATCGTAATCAACATACTTAATTTAAGAAGGAAATCACTTCTTTAACAATTTATGATTATATCTAGTTTAACAACTTCTTAAAAAAATAAAAAAAAATCTAATTTATTCCATTTATTTTTTATCAACAACAAAGTGACTTTTAATTTTAGAAATTCAAATTTGTTTCTCTGAATTTCGAGTTTCCTCTTCTAGATACACATATCTGAGATATGTTCCTCTTCCAGATACATGTATCCGACGTATGTTCTATCTGTGATACGTTCCTCTTTCAGATACACGTATCCAAGATATGTTCTTCTTCCATATACACATATTCGAGATATGTCAATACTAGATACAATACAAATGTGTGTCTATTTATATATAGCATAACCGAATTGCTTAGTTAGTGGAGTAAATCATTCCTTTAACTGCTTTTGAGAATATGTAGCATAACAACTTCTTAAAAAAAAATAAAAAATCTTGAAATCATTTAGTTCCTTTTTGTGAGAAAAGGATAAAAAAAACAATGTAAATTTCATATTTCTACCAAAATTTAAATAACAATGTGTAATGACCTTCTTGTTGGTCATTTATGTGTTTTACCTTCTGTGCGTCGTTTAGAGCGTTCCTGTTGCAAGCTTAAGTTAGCTATGACTTGTTGTGACTGACTTTTCGGTCACCTGGCCCAATTGGAGGAGTGTTCATGTCGAATTTTTGGTAGATCTGACGGAGATCTGTCGGACCTAAGCCCAGCTAACAATGTCTTTCAAAATATAAACTTATGGGTGAAGTTTTACATTTTCTTAAATTTTTTTTGAAATTATGATGTGGAATCCGAATAATCACACTTTCTGATAAAATTGAAATATAAATTATGATTTTAAATTGAACATTCAAATACTAGTTTGAAATCATAGTTTGACCTTATGATATGAAATTGCATATCCAGACACAAGCTAATAGTCAAATTAGGGCTTGACATAGTATTATATTAAATATAAATACTAGTAGTTCTTCAATACGCAATGGAGACTTTCCGTTTGAGTATACTCAATTACTCATTGATGTGTCTTCTTTTGCACAAGTAACGTACGGGATAATTAGCCAAAGGCATAAATATGAGATTACTAAATATTAAATTGTAATGTTCTTAAAATGGAAGACAACTTAGGGGTAATATGGGTGCACCCCTACAATGTTAAAGCTTACTTCATAGATTAATGGACCTAGAGTTATAAAATTATAATTCATTAGTTTGTGAAACGAAAGCAAATCTTATACAATTTGCATTAATTAATTAATTAATTATATAAGACACAAAATAAAAATTCTTGTGCACATTGAGCTTCCGGCTAAAATTATTGAAATATAATTTTAGAATAAAAATACCTTAATTTTGACAAGTAATTCATCAAATTTGTAGTCTTTATTTAATATAAATTCATTATACATATCGCTATACATAGAAATTCATCGACTTCGATAATCACATTAGTATTTCAACACACGATAACTAAAGCGAACAACAAAGTCAATTGCGTAATATGTATACTATGTTCTAAAGTCCAAGTGGAAGAAATGTCCTATACTAATGAAACACAGATCATTGATCAAAGTATATTTTTGTGGATAATACAAATCTTGCCAGCTGATAACCAGGATGATTCAGATCAGATTTGTATTAATTTGGTTTTTAATGTGCTTTGGGTCAAAGTCGAACTTTTGAATTGAATTAATTTATAAAACTAATATACATTAAAGTCATCTTCATAAATGTCGATTATTTGAAAGGCTACTCACGGCCGAAATTTTCTTCGTCCCTCAATCTTAAAGCGTGAGACCTCAAATTTGTCATTTTTATTTAACCAGAGGTCTCAGTTTGAGTCCTGATTATAGAGAAAATCTTGTTGAAAGCGCCATTCTTGAATGAGTTGCAGTGTGCGATCCAAATTTAGTCGAGCCTCTAATGTATGCTCTGAACACCTGGTGAAAAAAAAAAAGATTACAACAAAAAGTAACTAAGAAAAGTGTTAGTTTTTTTTTGATAAATTATCACTAGTTTATTATTTAAACCTAAATTAATAGAAAATATATTTTTATAAGAAAAAATCATTGCAAATGAAAATAAAAGGCATCGGTAAACATCTTAACTTGGTCTTAATTAACAAGTAATCACTCGACTTTGAAAATATACATTTAGATACCTCAACATGTCCCAATATGTCTTGTTGCACCCATAAATTACCAAGTCAACGAAAAATGTCAAAATGCCAGTATGACCATAATTTAGTTGTTTAAATGATATAAATCTTAATTAAGATGTCTAAGTAAAAAATCATGATGCCAATTTTAAGTGTTTGTCGATAAGTTCATGAGGTATTCCTAAAAGGGAAAATACATAAATTACTTGCCTGTAGCAAGGTAGAACCACTTTTTTTTTTTACTACCTTACCTCTTAGGGAAATTAATTAATTTCACTTTGAATAAAAATAGAGGATAAAAAATACCCAGAAAATTAAAGTGTGAAATCGAATTTCCCGGACAACTTTTGGGAGGTAATTTATTTATTTTCCCTTTCTAGAACCCAAACATTAATTGAAATCCTAATTAAAATATATGTTTATGGATAGTTCATTGTACAAGTCTTCCCAAATGAATATTGGGATCTAGGAGATTAATTGAAATGACCCTAAAACCAAATATTTATATAAACATCCTTTTCTCTAGATTTATACAAGAGTTTTGGGAGTTAATATNGCATTCATTCTAAATTCATTTGAGTCCTTTAAATTTCTAAATAGTTATGAATTAACATTGAATTGAAATACATTACATCAGCAACTAATATACATTAGTCCTATGGGTCAAATATAGTGCATTCAGATACACTAAATTCATCTCTATAAATCGGAGTCAATTTCTCATATCGACTAATAGCTTTTATTTTATAAAGCACTCAACTTTATTTGTAACGTAAAAATCACTAAACTAATAGTAATTGTCTCATAAAGTCATTTAGAGAAATCACTCAACTATTGTCATTTCATCTACGATAGTTAAAATGCCAATAGTTGGACGAATTGTCTATTAAAAATCAAAGTTGAATGACTTTCTGATATAATTACCATATGTTGAATGATTTTTGTGCTATAAAACAAAGTTAAGTGCTTTATGAGATAAAAACGGTTAGTTGAGTGATCATGAAAGAAATTAACTCATATAAATTAAAGGTCCCTAAATTAAATCAGATTATGGTGATATACATGAGTAAATTTATCTCTATAAATGGATTACTGGGATAGACATGAGAAAATTCATATCTGTCCCCTCAAAGAATGGTAACTCATTCTTTATATATATAATCCTGAATCACCTTTTATTTTTATTTTTTATAAGAAATGGGTAGCCTTCAAATTTTCTCTGTTCTGTTCTTTTCACTCTTTTTGGCAAAATGTTGTTACTCCAAAGAAGAATATTTTGTCCAGTGTCTTTCTAAATATTCTGAAACAAACATTACACAAAACATTTACACCCCAGGCTCCCCAATTTATTCATCTATCCTGGAATATGCCCAAAAAAATCCCAGATGGTTGAATTCTTCTCATCCCAATTTCATTGCTTCCCCTAAAGAAGAATCAGAAATCAGGCCTGTCATTCTTTGTAGTAAAAAAACAGGCCTACAAATCAAGATCAAAAGCGGTGGTCACGACTATGAAGGCATATCTTATCGCTCTGAATCCCCTTTTGTTATGCTTGATTTAAGCAATCTTAACAAAATCAAGATTGATTTAAAGGAAGAAACAATTTGGGTTCAAACAGGGGCGACCCTCGGCCAGCTTTACTATGCAATTGCCAAGAAAAGTAAAGTTCATGCATTTCCAGCCGGTGTCTGCTTCAGTGTTGGCACTGGTGGAATCATCAGTGGTGGTGGGCTCGGTGCATTGATGAGGAAATTCGGCCTTGCAGCTGATAACGTTGTAGATGCACGTGTGATGGATGCGAATGGAAAAATTCTTGACAGAAAGATGAATGAAGATTTGTTTTGGGCGATAAGAGGAGGTGGGGGAGCAAGTTTCGGTGTTATTCTAGCATGGAAACTAAAATTGGTTCGTGTTCCTGAAAAGGTTACTGTTTTCACGATTCGTAGGGAGTTAGAGGGTAACCTAACTCTCCTCCGAAAATGGGAAAACATAGCACATCAACTCCCTGAAGATTTGTTTGTCAGGGCGTTTGTTCAAAAAGGCGTATTTTCAGCAGGAAATGATACCAAAAACCATGTGGGATTCTATTTCCAGGGGCAATATATTGGGCCTGTTGACGGATTAATTCCTCTGCTCAATCAATACTTCCCTGAGTTTAATTTGGAGCGAAAAGATTGCTTCAAAGAGAATATTACTGCTGATGCAGAGAAAGAATGCTTCGAAGTTCCCTGGATCAGATCAGTGTTGTATTTCTCTTGGAGAAACCCAAATGATTCACTTGAAGTTTTGCTAGAAAAGAGTATTCCAACACACAAGGATTATCACAAAGGAACATCTGATTTCGTGAAGACTCCAATCCCAGAAAGTGGTTGGGAAATGATAGAAAAATTGTTTCGGGAAGAAGAAAGACCTCAGATGGTTTTTGAGCCATTTGGTGGAAAAATGTATGAAATGTCTGCATCTGAAATTCCATTTCCTCATAGAAAGGGGAATTTGTATAATATTCAGTACTTTGTGAGCTGGGACGATAACAGTGAGAGCATATCAAGCCAGAAAATAGGATGGATAAGGAAATTGTACAAGGAAATGGAGCCATATGTTGCAAAATCTCCAAGAACTGCTTATCTGAATTACAGGGACTTTGGTTTGGGAATAAATCAGGAGGATTATAGCTATTCCAAGGCCAAAATATGGGGTGAAAAGTATTTCAAAGGCAATTTTGAGAGGCTGGCTAAAGTGAAGAGTAAACTAGATCCCAAAAATTTCTTTAGAAGTGAACAAAGTGTAACTCCTTATCAGTTGTCATATTGATATAGTGTGTAGTCCGTGCAAGATTTTGTATTATGCGCTATAAATGCTGAACAAACTTTTGACTGTTGCTCAAAGAATAAATATGAACTCACATATATTTACACCAAAACAATAAATTAATTAAGTCCAATAAAATAACATATACGGTAATCTTTTAGCACTCAGGGAAGTCTTCTTCAATAACATTTTGACAAGTATCATATGAAAAGGGCTGAAGCATAAGAAGTTCAAAAAAAATTTACCCTTAAAAAGAGTATTAAAATGTTATAATATCATTAAATATTTTTAGCAAATAAAAAAATATGTCTTTTTTAGACTAACTTTTAGCTATTTTCTCATTTTATCAAGGCCTGGGAGAGAATCTTAGAACCCAAACATTAGTTTGAGATCCGTCATTGAAACATAAGTTCAAGTATCGTGTCATACTCCTCCTGTTTTTAAAATGTACTATTTTGCTTGAACATATTCCTTAAAAAAATTGCTCAGTTCTAAAAATAAAAAGTGCGTTACTATCTTATCTTTAATTAAATGTTTTGAAGAAATAAATTATTCTTTAATAATGTAAAATTTTATGTATTAAAATAAAGGTATTTTTATGTAAAATATCACTTATTTTGAAATAACATATAAAGATAAACACTATTTATTTTGTATGTAGGGAACTGTACAAATCTTCCCAGCTGAATAATGGGATCGAGGAAAAAACACATTTTTGTAATGTCCACGTGGGAGAAATTACCTACCACCTTAAGATTAGTTGAAATGATTCCCAAAACTAAATAGTATTATATTTATGATAAGATCAAATCTTGCAAGCAGAATACGCGGATATAGAACATATCTTGAAACGAATAATTTATTTTAAATTCATTTGAGTCCTTTGATTTGAATTTAAATATTAAATGGTTTATGAATTGCTCCCTTTAATCCATATTAAGTGAACCGTTGAAATATTTTTCATAATTTAAAATAAGTGAGTTTTTTAAAGTTTAAGAAATTTTTTGGAAACATTTTCTTTAAATATATTTACCTTTTCTTTTAATGAGGTTGTTATCTACTTTACATTTCCTGAGAAAATAATTTAGAAATAACTAAAAAGAGTGAGTGGAAAATAACCTTTAATTTACATTTTAAATATTTTTCTCAAGAAATTTGTCATATTTCTATGATTCACTTAACATGGACCAGAGATAATAGTATTGAGTTGCCATGCATTCAAATACGTATTTTGGGTCTAAGTCAAATTGTTGAATAAATCCAGAAGTACTATTATAGTCCATTGAAGTATGTATAATTTACACTGTATTACTAGTTCATGGGTAGCTAATAAATGTAATACTTCTATTATTAATTTTTGTTATTATTTGTATAACTCTGACCAGTAATCAAACATCCACTCACTTAATCTTATAATAGGAGTATTTGAAAGGTTACTTGTGAACAAATTCATCTTCTTTCCCCTCAAACAATGATTGCTCTTTCTTTGTAGTTTTGAATCCCTTTCAAGTCTTTTAGATAGCAATTTTTCTATTCCAAAGAAAAGAAATGGGTAGCATTCAAATTCTCTTTGTTTTACTCTTTTCACTCTTTTTGGCAAAATGTTACTCCAAACAAGAAGACTTTCTTCTTTGTCTTTCCAAAAACAACACTACACAAAATGTTTACACCCCAAATTCTCCAACTTATTCATCTATCCTGGAATATGCCCAAAAAAATCCAAGATGGTTGAATTCATCACATCCCAATTTCATTGCTTCCCCTAAGGAAGAGTCAGAAATCAGGCCTGTCATTCTTTGTAGTAAAAAAATAGGCCTACAAATCAAGATCAAAAGCGGTGGCCACGACTATGAAGGCATATCTTATCGCTCTAAATCCCCGTTTGTTATGCTTGATTTAAGCAATCTATACAAAATCAATATTGATTTAAATGAAGAAACAGTTTGGGTTCAAACAGGGGCGACCCTCGGCCAACTTTACTATGCAATTGCAAAGAAAAGTAAAGTTCATGCATTTCCAAGTGGTGTCTGTTTCAGTATTGGCACTGGTGGAATCATCAGTGGTGGTGGGATTGGAGCATTGATGAGGAAATTCGGCCTGGCAGCTGATAACGTTGTAGATGCACGTGTGATGGATGTCAATGGAAAAATTTCTTGACAGAAAGATGAATGAAGATTTGTTTTGGGAGATAAGAGGAGGTGGAGGGGCAAGTTTCGGTGTTATTCTAGCATGAAAACTAAAATTGATTCGTATTCCAGAGAAGCTTACTGTTTTCATGATTCGTAGGAAGTTAGAGGGTAACCAAAATCTCCTCCAAAAATGGGAAAACATAGCACATCAACTCCCCTGAAGATTTGTTAATCAGAGTTATTATTCAAAATGCTGTCTCCTCAGCAGGAAATGATACCAAAAAGCATGTGGAATTCTCATTTCAGGCACAGTATGTTGGACCTGTTGATACGTTAATTCCTCTGCTTAAATAGTGTTGGGTTTTAAAAGGTGTGAATGGAAAATGAAGAGTTGCGACTTTTATGAAGAGTTGTGACTTTAATGAAGAGTTGCGACTTTTATGAAGAGTTGTGACTTTGATGAAAAGTTGCGACTTTTATGAAGAGTTGTGACTTTTATGAAAAGTTGCGACTTTTATGAAAAGTTGTGACTTTTATGAAAGGTGGTGACCTTTCCGAAAGATTGTGACTTTTCCAAAGGTTTGTGACCTTTCCGGTAAGGCACATTAAGAACCTTTTCACACTACCCTTTGTTTTCTATAAATTGAGGGATTTCCTCTCATTTTATGAACGAATTTTCTGAACTTCTTCTTCTACTACTAAATCTAGTATTCTAAGTGTACTTTACTGCCGTTGAGTGGCTCGCTGACACCAGCGTTTTGGGTATCAATACACTGGTGATTGAGATCATTCTATCCTGGGAGGACATATTCCAAATCAAACCTCGGATACTAGAGGGGAATAATTTCCTTAAGGGGACACTGTGCATTCAGTGGGCTTGATCTTCTTTCTGCTTTTCCAGATTCTGGTATGTGTTACAGATTTTAGATTTGTGAATTAATTTATGTTCTTTTGTTCTTCACTGGTTCATTAAACTTTGGTAACTTCGTGTTTCTGTAAAGTTTGTTGGAATCAGTAAGATTCTTTAAACACAGATTGACAACAATTCTTCTTTAAGGAAAAAAAATATATCGTATATTTTATCTAATTTGTTTCTGATTCTAGTTTCTCTACTAGTTTTAATTTTCTAGTTGTGAAAATGTTTTTAAAGGATATTGTGTCTTATCAAGTTCTTCAAAGTTTTGTTCTAAGTATCTTGGGAATACAAGACGAACAACAATCTTAAGGAAATTATTATACTGTTGGTATTTCTTGTATTCTACTTAATGAGAGAAACAAATCATGAAAGTAGAAGTTTAAGGCATTACTTCTCCATAATTTGGTGCTTTGTTTAGCAAGGTCGAAGTGAGAATGTACAAAAAAAGTGGTGCTATTTCGGTTAAAGATTACACCAGGTAATCTTCTTATTATTTATCTAAGGAGGAAAATAGTTTCTAAGAGTTAACAATTTTGATCTTTTATCATGTGTATCTTTGGAAAAAGATCTGCAAACCATTTGTTGTGGAATGAATTTTTCTTGGCAAATAGTATTGCCTTTAAAATTCTTTAGTTTGCAAAATGAGAGATGCACATTTTTGTTGGATAAAATAGTATGTCAAAATGTTATAGTTGGAAGACTATTTGAAAAGAAAAACATTTCTATGTGATAAAGAATATGTTTAATTCTGTTTGGAGACTAAAAAAAATAAAAAAAAAAAAACTTTTGTAGTTTTGTACTCCATGTGAAATTTGATTGTGTCTGATTTTTGTAGGCTAAAAACTTTTGTAGTTTATTACTCTGGATAAATCAGACTATCCAATTAGTTTGAAAAATTATGAAAACTTCACATAATAAGTCAATGTTGTACTTTTGACTTTCTATAAACTTGAATGTTATATAGAAACAAATTGTACCAATTTTTTTTTGTCTTTATTGTTAGTATTCTAAATACTAAGTGGTATGTCTATTTGTGATAGATTGAAAAATACCAGTGACTTAGAGTTTGTGATTTTGTGCCTCTATGAATGAACTTTGACACTATGTAAATATTGTCAAAGAGAATTGAAGCAATATAATTCTTTTGTAGAATAATATTTCCAAAAGAGGTTTCATAGTGCCAATGACATTTTGATGGTCTGGAAAAATATGTGGAAAAACTATTTTCAAATACTTCAAAAGTATTTTTGAGATCACATTTAAAATGTGGGGGTTCTTTGCTTATGATAAAGATAAAATTAGACTTGGTGTCTAATTTAATTTTGGAGCAAAAGATATGAAATTCAATGATACTTTTGTATTATGTTAGACCCACAAAATTCTTGGAGTATATTTTGTATTGTGGTTGTTGAGTTTCTCTATTACTAGTATATGGTGTGACTAGTATGAAACTACTAAATTCTATATATACTTGTTCAAAATAATTGTGTTCTTTTATGAAAAAGTCTCACTTAAAATGTTGTGATTTTTCATGAAAAGATATGTCTATTATGATAAAAATATTTGCATAGACATGAATATTGGTGAATAGTCATTTGTTATGTTCTGTAAAAGAAACATTTGAACTATATTGCCTTTATTGGACCCGATGAAACTTTGTTCATGGGTAGTTCTATAACAATCCAATTGAAAGTTATGGAAAGTTCCTTCTGAAAAGGACATCTGACAAGGTGATGACTCTAAACAATGTTTGTATCACACAAAATTGTAAGAAATAGGAACAAAATATTAGTGAGAAAAAAGCTACCTCGCGAAGAGCTTTTCAAACTCAATATTTTTATTTGTTCTTACTTGCTTGAGTCAAAGTTTGTGACATGAACACTCGGGGCATGTCAATTACAAAACCTTGTAAGGTAAACTGATCAACTTAGAAGTTTTGTCTAACTTTGAGTGCAATAAATAAAAATGTCATGTTTGTGTGGAGTCTAAGTATGCTAAGCATTCTTATAAATCTGTTGAAATGAATTCTAATCCCTTAGAGTTGATTTACACTGACATTTGTGATATGAAGTCAACACCATCTCGTGGTGGAAAAAAGTATCTCATAACTTTCATTGACAATTGCATTAGAAATGACTATGTCTATTTGTTGAATGGTAAGGATGAAGCAATAGAAATGTTTAGACAATATAATATCGAAGTTGAAAATTAGTTGAGAAAAAGATAAGAAGTGATAAGAATGGAGAGTATAAATCTCCTTGTGCAGAAATATGTTTGGAAAATGGAATTATCCATCAAACTGCTGCCCTATTCACCTCAATCTAATGAAAAATCGAACATTGAAAGAAATGATGGATGCATTATTTATAAGTTCAGGTTTACCACAAAACTTGTGTGGAGGAACTATCCTTACTGTAAAAGGGAACAACAAAAAGTTTTGCCTTTTCATAAAGAAAGCAATGAAAAATTTTGTTTTTCCAGGACACAATCTATTCCATATGAGAAATGGAAATGAAGGAAATCCAACTTGAAATATTTCAAAGTGTGGGGGTTGTTGACACCAAATTTTGTCCCTCCTTTCTTCTAATTTATTTCGTTGAGCTTCTAAATTGCTAATAAGTCGAATACTTTATAATTCACTATTTTATTTTTTATATGATCTTTCTATTTTAAAATTGTATCACTATTATTACTATTATTACTTAAATGTCGTCTTGTTTAAAATAGTATGTATTTTAAGTTTCTTACTTTCTAAACTTTTATGTAATATATATTATAGAAGCTCAAACGAGTTAATTAAAAAGAAAGAAAAACCATGAATGTTGGGCCTAATTGAATCTCAAAATGGACCAAATATTCAGCCCCTTATTCAATGTTGAATCTGTCCAAAATTAGGCCCAATTCGCTAGCCCATTTTGGAGCATATCAGAAAACTCCTAACCTATTCCTAATCTTTTCAGCCGCTGCACGTCGCTTTCTCCTCTCTTCCCTCTTCTAAGCAAAGTTCCAATGTAGTGCAGCCATGGACAGCTTTCATCCTTCCGTTTTGAGCTTAATTTTGTCCTTGTGGAGGCATCCAACAAAGACTTTCTTGTTTCATGCTTAAAAAATGCAGCAGCCTTTTTCAAATTTCAAACAAATTTCACTATTTCAGACGATTATATGCAGCAATATCTCTGCCATATTTGACCAATTTCAAAAGGATTCCCGCTCAACAAATACCATAACATTTGTATTCACTTATAAAAACATCTTGAGATCATCACGAGAGGAGGATTTTTTTTTTCTCTATCATTTTTCACTATCAAAACTACTTTTTCAAAGGCTAAACATTCACAAGAACATCACATATTTTACACTTCAATATCATCTAACGAGTCTACTATAGTCTTTATTTGCTAATTTGTCGGAGGAACGAAGTAGATCCTTCATCGACAACCTGGTTCACTGCCCACAAAAAGGTTAGATCTAAACCTGTTTTGTTTCATTTCCGATAGTTTAGTGTATGTCATGAATAAAAGTAATGTATTTTATTTTTTCTCTGATATTCATAAATCTCAACTGCTAAAAGATTTGTTTGTAATTTTATTTGCTTAAACATTATGTGTACCATGTTCTAAATACGATTTGGAAGCTAGAAACCATATCAGTGTTTGTTTCTCCCTATTTTACCAACATGATTCGTTCTGTTCTTGATCGAATACTAAGACAAAATGTAGCATGTGATCTATAGGATGGATAATTTTATAGCTAAGAACTTGTAAGAGATCATGATTAAATTCTACTCCTAAAAAATGCATCTGCAAAGTCTTAAATTCTGTTTTGATTATAATAACTAATATTAATGATTTTGGCCTTGCTCCCTGTGTTATAGTTAATTGTTATTTATACATGTTAACTTACTTTATAGAAATTGATTCTACTTCCCATTTACATACTAAATGTTATGTTGTGAATCATCTAAAATGCTTAGTGATCTTAACTTTAAGGATGCTACACTAAGTGACCAACTGTCTCGTTTAAATTTATATACTTTAGGAACACCAAATTTTGGTATACTACACTAGATATTGTAAGTTTGATGACTTGTTTGAATCCTTTCTATGTCATCTGCTTTATATGTTTTTAATTTTGAGTTGTTGAAATTGACTTTCCTACTATCTAATTCTTATTTTCTTTCTTATCTTTGTTTACATGTACATACCGGAGTCAAAGAGTCTTACTTTACGACTCGACCTCACTACAAGACTCAAAAAATTGCATATACATTGTCATTTGTGTTTCTAGCTCCCTAGAAACTCCATCGAGAAGAAAAAACAAGAGAAAGTGACAAGCATTCGACTTCACTCTTCTTTTAGTTGCTTATTCCTAACTTTCTTTATGTTATTTTCGCTATGAATATTTGTGTGTTTGTTTTGGTAACTTTGTTTGACGTACTTGGTAGTTAACTAATCCTTCATGTAGACATTTTGAAAAACATTTAGTTATTAATTAAGTCACCCTTTAGAGTTTAAAATATTTCATAAATTGGCTTAAGTTAAATCTTGGACCATAAGTTGCAAATGATATGAAGTCCAGAAGTTGATCTAGCTCAACTTAGCATGCGGGTTGATTAGGATGATTTATTTATTAAAAAATAAAGATTTCAACAACAAATGTTTTATATATAAAAATCAACTCTTGTTTTGTGATTGTCTTGGTTCATGTGTTTGAGTGTAAAACTTTTCTAAACCCACATTATTTTCAAATACAAAAATTACTACTTTTTTTTAAACACTAAATCTTCTTCCTAATCAACTACTTTATCTTTTTATCACTTGTTTTGACACCTTAGCCTAATTAAGTAATTTAAATTCGGCCGGTTAACCATTTTTAATGGATCTTAAAGGATGCCTAACCCCTTCCCTTTAGATTAATTGAACATGTACCTAGAATCTCATGTTTAATAAGACCTTAAAATGAAGTTAACTTTAGAAAATAACTTTAATTAATTTAGGTGTCCTAATTCACCGTAATAATTAGGTGGCGACTTCTTGACTTAGTTAATTACTTTAGAAATCACCAAAATGTTGTACACTATTTTGACCCGGTTAAAATGGGGTATAATAGGGGTGTCTTGCCAAAGTCCAAGTCCTATTTCTTAAAGGATTAAAATAAGACCTAAGACAGTGGACTGTAATATTAGACTTGAGTAGTCTAGTGAAAGGTCTAAACGACCTTGGAAAGAATAAAAGGAGAATGTACTTAATAAAGATATTCCGAGGTGTAGTAAATGTCAAAGGACATCTACTTTCTTCGAATATGATTTAGTAACATTTCTTGTGTCTTCTGTAGACTCATCTTGTTGGACAGATGGTGTTAATAGTGAGATTGGTTCAATCTTGAGCAATCCTATTGGAAGTTGGTTGATCTTCCCCTAGGAAATAAACTTTTGGGTTCAAAGTGAATCCTCAAAAGGAAAATAAAAGTCGATGGAACTTTTGACAAATATAAAGCAAGACAAAAACAAGGTCTTGATCTTTTCGATACATACTCACCAGTAACTAGAATTACATTCATTTGGATGTTAGTTGTATTAGCTGTGGTATATGACCTCCAAATTCATCAAATGAATGTGAAAACAACTCTCTTAAATGGAGAATTGGAGGAAGAAATTTACATGGAATAGCCCGAGGGTTTTGTCGTTCCTGGTAAAGAAAAGAAAGTGTGCGAACTTGTTAAGTCACTTTATGGACTAAAACAAGCACCTAAATAATGACATAAGAAATTTGACCAAACTATGTTGGTAAATGGATGTAAGAATGATGGAAGTGATAAATGTGTTTACATTAAAATCACAAGGTCATTGTTTGTTTGTATATTGGTGATATGTTGATCATCAGTAGAGACACTAATGACATAAATGCTACTAAACATATGCTAGAAAGCAACTTTGATATGAAAGATCGTGGAGTTATTGATGTGATCTTAGGTATAAGAATCCTTAGAACTCCAAGATTTTTAGCATTGTCACAGTCTCATTACATTGAAAAAGTACTTGACTAGCTCAAATATTTGGATTTTAATATTGTCAAGACTCCAATAATGTGAGCTTTACACTTCAAAAGAATGAAGGTGAAAGTGACTCACAATTGGATTATACTAGAGTATTGGGAAGTATGATGTATATCAAAAAGTGTACGCGATCAGATATAGCTTGTGCTATTAATAAACTGAGTCGGTTCACAAATAATCCCAATTAAACTCATTGGATGAAAATGAAAAGAGTTTTGGGGTATTTAAAACATACTCAAAACTATGTCTTGCATTATACAAATATCATACAGTATTGAAAGGATATAGTGATGTAAATTGGATCACCGGGATCAAATAGAGTAAAATCCACGAGTGGATATGTATTTACTCTTGGTGGAGGAGCAGTCTCTTGGAAATTTTCCAAAAAGACATGTATTGCTAGCTCTACAATGATCTCTGAGCTAGGTGCTCTAGATAAGGTCGGTGAACAAGTTGAAAGACTCCGGAATTTCTTGATAGATATTCTTTTTGGCCCAAACCTTTGGCATCAGTATGCATACACTTTGATAGTCAAGATGCAATAGGTAAGGCATGGAGCATGATGTATAACGGAATGTCTCGTCATATAAGACATAGACATGATATCGTTAGAAAACTACTCTCTAGTGGAATTATCATAATTGACTATGTAAAGTCAAAGGATAATGTGTCGGATCCACTTACAAAAAGGCCTAACTAGAGAGAAAGTTGAAAGATCATCTAAGGGAATGGATTTACGGCTTAGGACAAGTCATCATGGCGGTAACTCTATCTAGCAGACTGGAGATCCCAAGAGCTAGATTCAAGGAGAAAAACAAAGTTGTGACTGACGGTTCGGCATTGTCAACCAACTCAATCCATTCTCATGATGAAGACAATGCTCAGGAACAAGGATACATCATTAAGGCTTGTTATAGAGTTAATAAAGCTTAATGTTTTTAATGATTTGCTAAGTTTGGCAGATTTGACCAAATAGTGTATCTACGCGATAACACGGTTAGAAATCACCTATGTGAGTGTGAAGTGTAAGCCGCTTCAAAGAGGATGATTGTCAAAAGCCCATCTCTCTATACACTGATGAAACCAGGAGGTGTTCATGGCTGAAACGAACACAACCATAAAAACCATAAACGATAAAGGGTTAATTGTGTGACATATAGTTGTCTAGGTATACACCAAAGCTCGACGGTTCAAAGATATCGCATCTACCGATTGACCGAGTATATCCGATATATGTTCACTATGGAAAGTCCAAAGGGAAACCTACTTATCCAGATGCAATTAATTCTTGCTTGTAAAGTACACATACTTGTCCGTTTCTTTGTCTTGGAGTCATTCCGCATTCATGCGGGGGATTGTTGGGTTTTAAAAGATGTGAATGGAAAATGAAGAGTTGCGACTTTTATGAAGAGTTGTGACTTTGATGAAAAGTTGCGACTTTTATGAAGAGTTGTGACTTTGATGAAAAGTTGCGACTTTTATGAAGAGTTAAGACTTTTATTAAAAATTGCGACTTTTATGAAAGGTGGTGACCTTTCCGAAAGATTGTGACTTTTCCAAAGGTTTGTGACCTTTCCGGTAAGGCACAATAAGAACCTTTTCACACTACCCTTTGTTTTCTATAAATTGAGGAATTTCCTCTCATTTTATAAATAGAATTTTTCTGGACTTCTTCTACTACTAAATCTAGTATTCTAAGTGTACTTTACTGCCGTTGAGTGGCTCATTGACACTAGCGTTTTGGGTATCAATACACTGGTGATTGAGATCATTCTATCCTGGGAGGACATAATACGAGTGTTTCGCTAAATTTATAAGCAGTTCGAGTTAGTTTATATATATCTTTTGACTTATCTACATTATTTGTTAAACAGTAGAAGTGATTATAAGTCAAAATCAGTTAAAAGTCATGAATATATGATTATTTTGCAGCTTATTATAAACATTTTTGGTTTGACCAATCTTTTATTAATTTATTTCAGTGGGCTTGATCTTCTTTCTGTTTTTCCAGATTCTGGTATGTGTTACAGATTTTAGATTTGTGAATTAATTTGTGTTCTTCTTTTCTTCACTGGTTCATTAAACTTTGGTAACTTCGTGTTTCTGCAAAGTTTGTTGGAATCAGATTGACAACAATTCTTCTTTAAGGAAAAAAAATATTTCGTATATTTTATCTAATTTGTTTTTGATTCTAGTTTCTCTACTAGTTTTAATTTTCTAGTTGTGAAAATGTTCTTAAACTTTATTGTGTCTTACTAAGTTCTTCAAAGTTTTGTTCTAAGTATCTTAGGAATACAAGATGAACAACAAACAGTACTTCCCTGAGTTCAATTTGGAGCGAAAAGATTGCTTTCAAAAGATTACAACTGCTGGTGCGGAGAAAGAATGCCATGAAGTTTCCTGGATTCAGTCAATCTTTTATTTCTATTTCCGAAAACTAACTGATGCACCTGAAACTTTGCTAGAAAAGAGTATTCCAACAAAGAGAAGTTACGACAAAGGGACGTCTGATTTTGTGAAGACTCCAATTCCGGAAAGTGGTTGGGAATTGATAGAGACTCTTCTAGGAAGAAGAAAGTCCCCAGATAATTTTTGAGCCAATGGGTGCGAAATTTGATGAAATATCAGAATCTGAAATTCCATTCCCTCATAGAAAAGGGAATTTTGTGCAATATACAGTACTTGAACTACTGGAGCGATAACAGTGAGAGTATATCAAGCCAGAAGATAGGATGGCTGAGGAAACTTTACCAGGAAATGGAGCCATATATTGCAAAATCTCCAAGAACGGCTTATCTGAATTACAGGGACCTTGATTTTGGGACAAATTCAGAGGACTACAGCTATTCCAAGGCCAAAATATGGGGTGAAAAGTATTTTAGGGCAACTTTGAGAGATTGGCTAAAGTGAAGAGTAAGGTGGATCCCAGCAATTTTTTCAGAAATGAACAAAGTATTCCACCTTATTCTACTAATAATATATAGCTAAAGTTTTACAAATTGAAATGTCCTTTTACTCATATCACACATGTCTCATATTATTAGACAAGCCAGTTAGTGCTTGAGTCACAAATTGTAATATGATATTACAGAGAAGTTTTCAGTTTTAAATAAAAGATGTGTTGCTCTAAGAGGATAAATACTTATTCGCACTCTACATTTATACTAAAACTGTAAACACAAAATATGCCTAGTATTTTCATACACATATATCTTAAGATAGTATTGAACAGGAAGAATAAACAAACAAAAATAAAAATGAGCAATTTTAATATTGTAATATATTATAAAAAAATAAAAATACAAATTACTTACACATTTAAAATACTAGAGATAATATATTTAACAAGACTTCCCCGAGTACTAAAAAGTTACTGCAGATGTTATTTATATCGAATTAGTAATTAAAAATTAAACTAAGAATACATAGAAGACACAAGTTCTGTATTTATTGTCTTGGTGTAAATGTATGCGAGTTAAAAAATGTGCATGTTCAGCATTTTTGGAGTGTTAGTTATTTAGTTCATTAACTTGCGCGGAATCTAATCTTCTTCAGCTATATCAGTGCGATAAATGGTAAGGTGGTACACTTTGTTCACTTCTAAAGAAATTTTTTGGATCCACCTTCCTCTTCACTTTAGCCAGCCTCTCAAAATTGCCCTTGAAATACTTTTCACCCCATATTTTGGCCTTGGAATAACTGTAATCCTCTTCATTTGTACCTAAACCAAAGTCCCTGTAATTCAGGTAAGCCGTTCTCGGAGATTTTGCAACATATGGCTCCATTTCCTTGTAAAGTTTCCTCAACCATGCTATCTTCTGGCTTGATATACTCTCGCTGTTATCGCCCCAGTTCACCAAGTACTGAATAGTATACAAATTTCCCTTTCTATGAGGGAATGGAATTTCCGATTCTGATATGTTATCTAATTTTCCACCTAATGGCTCCATTATCATCTGAACTCTTTCTTCTTCCAAAAGCAGTCTTTCTATCATTTCCCAACCACTATCCGGAATTGGAGTCTTCACAAAATCAGATGTCCCTTTGTTGAAATTTTTCCGTGTTGGAATTCTCTTTTCTAGCAAAACTTTAGGTGAATCATTTGGTTTTCTGAAAAATAAATGTAAGACTGATCCGATCCAGGGGACTTCGTGACATTCTTTCTCTGCTTGAGCAGTAGTATTCTCTTGGAAGCAATCTTTTTGCTCCAAATTAAACTCAGGGAAGTATTGTTTCAGGAGAGGAATTAATTCGTCAACAGGACCAACATATTGTGCTTGAAAATAGAATTCAACATACTTTTTAGTAACATTTCCTTCTGATGTTCTGCGATTTTGAACAACAGCTCTAATGAACAAATCTTCAGGGAGTTGATGTGATATGTTTTCCCATTTTTGGAGGAGATTTTGGTTACCCTCTAATTTCCTACGAATAGTGAAAACAGTAAGCTTTTCAGGAACACGAACCAATTTTAGTTTCCATGCTAGAATTACGCCGAAACTTGCCCCTCCACCTCCTCTTATCGCCCAAAACAAATCTTTGTTTTTCTCTCTGTCAAGAATTTTTCCTCTAACATCCATTACACGAGCGTCTACAACGTTATCAGCTGCCAGGCCGAATTTCCTCATCAATGCACCGAGCCCACCACCACTGATCATTCCACCAGTGCCAACACTGAAGCATACACCGCCTGGAAATCCGTGAACTTTACTTTTCTTGGCAATTGCATAGTAAAGCTGGCCGATGGTTGCCCCTGTTTGAACCCAAACCGTTTCTTCCTTTAAATTAATCTTGATTTTGTCAAGATTGCTTAAATCAAGCATAACAAAAGGGGATTCAGAGCGATAAGATATGCCTTCATAGTCGTGACCACCGCTCTTGATTGTGATTTCTAGCCCTATTTTCTTACTACAAAGAATGACAAGCCTGATTTCTGATTCTTTCTTAGGGGATGCAATGAAAATGGGATGTGAAGAATTGAACCATCTGGGGTTTTTCTGGGCATATTCCAGGATAGATAAATAAGTTGGAGAATTTGGGGAGTAAATGTTTTTCGTAACATTTTTTTGGGAGTATTTGGTAAGACAATGAAGAAAACCTTCTTTTTTGGAGTAACATTTTACCAAAAAGAGTAAAAAGAATAAAACAGAGAGAATCTGATAGCTTCTCATTTTTTTTTTACAGGAAATTGCTATCTAAAAGAATTAAGGGATTCAGAATGAGCTATCAATGCTTTGAGGGGAAAGAAAGTGATTTTTCTCAAGTCTATAATCCAATTTATAGAGATGAATTTGAATGTACTCACTGTATTAGTTTCTGAATTAATTCAACAGTTAGACTTTGATCTAGAGGACTTAATGTAACTGAATGTACTATATAAGTTTATGAATTCAACGTACTTCAATTCAATGTTAATTCATAAAGCATTTTGAAATTTAAGAGACTCAAATGAATCTAAATAAATCCACTGTTTCAAAATGTCCAAACGTTATTTATTTTTTATTAATGATAAGAAATGGAGCCAGGTTTTTATAGACTCGACTTATCTCAATATTTTTGACACCAGAACATATATACATGTACAAAAAATTACGTACTAATATTTCAACAAATATCAAATTTTGAACCCATAATTTTAAAAGTACAATGGATTCAACGGTAAGAACTTAACTTTGAACTCATCGAGTTCAAATTTTCCATCCAGAGTACATCTGTACTCACTTTTGCCTTTGTGGATACATTTGCAAGAAGTTCATATCAGAATACCTGTAATTCGGATGGAATGTAAGTGCTTGGCCATGCTTCTTCGATTAAATTCATCAGTCCTGGAGTAGCAAAAGGTGGAATGCTTTGCTGGTATCTGAAAAAGTTCTCCGGATCAACCATACTCTTCACTTTAGCTAACCTCTCAAAGTTGCCTTTGAAATACTTTTCACCCCAGATTTTGGCCTTCGAATAGCTATAGTCTTGTTGGTTAGTCCCAAAATCAAGATCCCTGTAATTGGTATAGGCAGTCCTGGGAGAATTGGCAACAAATGGCTCCATTTCCTTGTAAAATTTTCTCATCCATCCAATCTTTTTGCTCGATACGTTCTCACTGTTATCGTTCCAATTCACTAAGTGCTGAATGTTGTACAAATTTCCCTTTCTGTGAGGGAAAGGAAGTTCAGATTCTGAAAATTCATCTATCCTTCCACCCAATGGTTCTACTATTATCATAGGCCTGTCCTCTTCAAGAAACAATCTTTCAATCATTTTCCAACCCTTATCAGGAATCGGAGTCTTCACAAAATCAGATGTTCCCTTGAAGTAATTTTTATATACAGGAACACTGTTATCCAGAAGGACCTCAAGTGATTCATCAACTTCTTTGTTGTACAAAAACAAGACCGACCCGATCCAGGGAACTTCATGACATTCTTTCTTCAAACAAGGTCTCTCAGTGCAATTTATCACTGGTTCTTGGAAGAAATCTTTGTGTTCCAAATTAAACTCCGGAAATTTATCACTAACAATAGGAATTAACTCATTAACTGTCCCAAGAAATAGTCCTTCAAATGTGACTTTGACTTTCTTTTCGTTTCTTTCTCCATCATTTTGCATTATCATTCTGAGGAAGAACTCTTTAGGTAGTAAATATGATGTATGTTGCCATTGCTGGAGGAGATTTATAGTATTTCCCTCGAGCATTCGATGAACCCTGAAAACAGAAACCTTCTCAGGGACATGAACCAGCTTGAGTTTCCAAGCAAGAATGATCCCAAAACTTGAACCTCCACCTCCTCTTATGGCCCAAAAAAAGTCTTCTCCCATTAATTTTCTGTCAAGAATTCTTCCATTAACATCCATTACACGAGCATCGACAACATTATCTGCTGCAAGCCCGAATTTCCTCATCAAAGAACCTAATCCTCCACCACTAATTAGCCCACCACTGCCAGTAGTATAACATATACCTCCTGGAAATGCATGTACTCTGCTTTTCTTTGCAATTTCATAGTATAATTGTCCCAATGTTGCCCCTGTTTGAATCCAGGCCACTTCTTCCTCTAAATCTATATCGATCTCATTAAGATTACTCATATCAATCATGATAAATCGCGATTCAGCACGAAAAGAGAGACCTTCATAGTCATGACCACCACCTAACACTCTAATTTGAAAGTCAAACATTTTGCTGCAAAGAATGAGAGGTTTAAGTTCATTTTCTTTACGAGGGACAATAATTAAAAGCGGATGTGCTGATGAAGAATTCAACCATCTTGGATTTTTCTGGGCATGTTCGATAATCGATGAATATGCTGGTGATTTTGGAGCATATATAAGTACTCCTGTGATGTTACTTTCAGAAAATTGACTAGAAATACAGTGGAGAAAGGATTCTTGGGCATAAAATTGTGACAAAAAGAATGATAATATAAGAACAAAGAGAAGTTGAAAGTTCCCCATTCTCCTTCTTTAGAGTAGCTGGAGAATAAGAGGAAAATAGAAAGTAACATTTAAATATTTTTCGATAAGGGAGAAAGAGTAGTAAAAGGGGAAGAAAGTTAAAATACATAACATAATTTCAGAAAAAAAAAGTCAAGCTTGACCGAGGACATTGTCTGATTTTTGCACTAAAATAGTATGGCAATGGCAGTATACTTAATTGGAGCCATGTGAAGTTGATTATATTTTTTATATTAATAAAAGCCAAAATTCACAGTAAAGAAAAAGAGAGCATGTGAAGTCGACGTTCTCCACGAGAAAAAGGTGTGGACCATGATTGAGATTGCACAAGAAGAAATATGTAAATTCATTATATATAATTTAAGTAGAAGAAAGTGATTTCACAATGTTTTTGGGTGTTTATTTTAAGTTTTTATTATGTTAAAATAAATATTTTATCAAAAACATTATTAAACTAAAATCAAATTTAACTAGTTAGTTGAGCTAAACATTAGTTGGATCCATGATGTCTAACAAATTAATAAAAAATAAAATCAAATATATAGTAGGGACAATAGTTGATACACTCCAATTATTGATTCAGATGTGTTTTCAGGCAATTATGGAAGTCTGCAATTTTTAATTTGAGTTGTTTATCCTATTCCTTCGGATTTATTTTAGTTTTCGTGTTTTCTAAAATTATACCTTGGTCAAAATAATTATTATTTTAGAAAATTAAGATATAATTAGTTATTTTTTTCCTTCTATATTAGTTGTCTCATTTTTTTATGCATTCTTTGAAAAATCATAAATGAAAATTATTTTTACTACTTTACCCTTATATCTCTCCAATAAATTATACTTTAATTAAGAACAAGACGACCAAACTAATCTTATACTAAAAAAAAATTAATACTAGGGATAAAATGAGATTTAACAGAATTAACTGTATTGTTTTTAATACTAAGGGTAAAACGAGATTAACAAAATTAACTATATCTTGATTTTCTGTAAAATGACAAATAAATTACGACAAGGATTTTTAGTAATTTTGACAAATAATATGAGACTAAATGAGCTTTAGTTTCCACCTTTACTCTTATCCTATAAATGTGGAGAAAAATTATCAATAAAGAAGCATTATTAATGCTTAAATATCTTTTTAGTAAAATGTGTTGTTTGCAATTTCAAACACTACTAATAACCTCATGCACGTGAATCGCGATCTACCAATTATATGATGTCCCTGATATTCTATATATAATAAGCCACAATGCAACGTAACTATCTTGTTAGCTTTCAACCAAAAGCTAACAAGATTTTTAGTTACATATTTATTATTTAATTAAATAATAAATATGTCATTTCTATATATATCTTTCTATTACTATATATAATAAGTGGGAATATCTACTACTTAGCACATGACAAGTGTTACATGTGCTTAGATAGTGTTGTACATTCTTCTTTTATGGTTGTACCTTTAAAATTTATATTTTTGGACAATTTAACACTATTAATCACAATAATTAATAACTTAAAACATTTTTAAAAAATATATGAAAATTTCGATGACTCTCCAAATTTTATTTGTGTCACATAAATTGAGACAACAAAAATAACATATATTCGGTCCATTTTAATTTATTTGTCTTTTTTTTTTTATCTTTTTTATATTTAAAAATTGCGTATAAATACTATAAATCATAATAATTGACAACATAAAATATGTTTTGAAAAAAATACAAAAAAATCCACTGATTCTTGAAGTGAATCTATCGTAAAAATACTATAAATCATGATAATTGACAACATAAAATATTTCAAAAATAAAAACATATAAAAAAATTTGATTGATTCTTGAAATTAATCTACCGTTACAAATTATGTATAAAATATAATAAATCGTGATAATTGACAACTTAAAATATTTATTAAAAAAACACAAAAAAAGAAATTGTTGATTCTTAAAATTAATTTATCAATGTCACATAAAATGAGACAAAAGTAGTAATATGTATTTATTTAATGTGAAATTATTGAAAACTACGTAAAATGTATTGTAAATCTTAACAATTAACAACATTTGATTGACTCTTGAAATTTTATCTATGCTACATACATTGAGATAAATAGAGTAATATATATTAAGTCTTTAAAATTACGTACAACCTTATTGCTTTTTGTAGGCTTCGAATTATCGTGGTCATTTTTTAGGCTGATACAAGTTTTGTACATTTTCTATTTAATTTTTTTTAATATTATAAATCACAATAATTAATAATTTAAAATATTTAAAAAAATATATTAAAAATTGAGTTGGTTTTGGGAATTTTATTTATACTATATAAAATGGGACAAAGGAAGCAACATATATCATTTACAAATGACTTAAAAATTACAATAATTACCAAATTATAATATTTAAAAGCTATATAATAAAATAGGTTCACTTTTAGAATTCTACCGGGCTCACATATATTGGGACAGAAAAAATAACACATATCATTTTAAAATTATCAAAAAAGTATTATAAATAATAATAATTAACAACTTAAAATATCTAAAAGACATTTTAAAAGGGTTAATTTTGTAATTTTATCCATATCACATAAATTAGGACAAAGTCACCAGTAATGTAGGTTATTTGAAAGTTACATAAAAATATTATAAATCTCAATAATTAATAACTTAAAATATTTTTTTTTAAAAAATGAAAATTTGGATGACTCTCCAAATTTTATTTGTGTCACATAAATTGAGACAACAAAAATAACATATATTGGGTCCATTTTAATAGTGTCAAAGAAAGTACAAGTTTGTGATAAAAAAACTTATTTCTTTATCCACGTAAACAATCGCTTCAAAAACTCCGTTATTAGCCCCAAAACATACAATTTATATTATTGGGCCCGTGCATAGCACGGGCACCATTATCTAGTGGTTTAAATATGCCCAAATTACATATTTGGAGGTGGTCAAAATAATTATATTCATTAATTCATATACAAAGAATATATAACTTTATAGAAAAATATATATCACTCGTATATATATATATATATATATATATATATATAATACAATGGAGTAGTTTTCTTTTTTAAAAAATTTGCAACAATACATAAATTTTGTTACAAATTCTTGTTGGGCCTATCTGCAGTTTCTCCAGCTTGCTTAAGGGTTTGCATTCTGCTTAACCGTGACTAATTACACTGCAACAAAAAACAGTTGTTAGTGGACAATAAATATACACATAAACAAAGAGTATTAAAACTTTTACAAACATTAAATTAATTGTCATTACTCATTCGATACAATAACTATAGGATTTAGCGATATATACAAAGAATGTTAAATTGTAATTGTCACTAGTAATTGCCTCTAAAAAAACATATTTAGCTATTGCCATAAATTAATTAAATATTGAGGAAGCAAACAAATATATATATATATATATATATTGCAATCTCATATTAAAATAAGATATATATTTCTTCCTTCACACACACAATCAAACAGGCTTAGTACATATATAATTTTTTTTAAAAGTAGTTTTTGTGCAGAAAATATCGTAGGTCGTACTCCAAGAGGTGTGTTGTATAAACACAAGCATTAAAGGTTGTTTCTATTCTTGAACCCACAGACTATGGGTCAAACGGCAACAAACACCAAAGCTCCCCTTCTCTCTGAGTACATATGTATACATAAACCATTAATTAATTACTTCAAATTGAGATAATCGGCAGTGAGGGGCTTGAACACATTTGACGCAATAGCCTCAACCAAATCGATTTGGCCTTTCAACATATGCATGTAAACAATCCAATCTCCATTTCCTTTTGGACTTAGCATTGGCATCACATAACCTGATTTTCCTTCCCATGGAAAGTGGTACGAACCAAATAACGCCTCTCCCCATCCAAACTCAATCTTCCTCACCGGAAATTGCTTCCCGGATGACACCACCAACGCGGGTGTATCTTCATCCGTGGCGTAAATTCTTGCTAGAGCTGGCTCCGGACGATGATTCTCAACCCAATTTATTAACCCAAGAAAATGTTCTTTATTCACTGCACGTTCAAGAAACTCATGCACTGCACGTGCCACCCAACACAATGATTTCTCTTTTAAGTCCTCAACTCTCTTTTCGCCAAATGGGATGGAAAGAACATTCCCAAAATACCCTTTTAGTATCTTGGCTTGTTCTTCATCTCCGTTGCTTAATCTACTTCTTCCATTAACCACAATTCCAAGCCTGAAGTTCTTATTAGTATCACTGGCTATAGTTTTCCATAGGAAAGCGCTGAATGTTTCGAGTTTAGTAAACTTTGTGTTGTTACAATTGGCTAGTGATTGGAGGCGCCTGATTTCTTCGGCCTTAACATAGTAAATTCTACTTATAACTTGATCATCATCATGATCAATATTTGTGTTTTCCTGTTTTAGGGCTGAGATAGGTAAGTACATGGTATCAATTACAGGATCATAGACAGAGGGACACCGCGGATAAAGAAAAGATCGTTTGAAAGATGGTAGCTGAGAGAGTGGTTTGGACAGAGCTAACTCAGCCCATGATACAAGAAACATGTTGAATGAGTAAGCATCAGCAACTCTATGATCAAATGTACAACCCACCACTACTCCTCCACATTTGAGTTCTGTAACCTGCAATGGATTATTAAACTTTCATTCAATTTTCGAAAAACTGTAGTAAAGAGCAGAGTTCAGAGGAGTAACAGCATGCAAAACAAGAAGTTCAAGTTGAGTTGCAAAAGGAGAAAGAGGGTAAATGGGATTGATATGGTCTGGTCCTTCCCGGAACGTGTGAAGGCCGAGGCGAATCCAAGTTTTGAAAACTTTAGGTGCACCAATATTATTAATTTAGGCGTTAGCCAAAATTTTCAATTACAATTAACGGATAATTTGTATTCGATTGGTCACTAATGGCACAAATAGGAATCTAGTTGGATTTGAACCTTGGTCTCGCAGGTGGTTTCTCTAGTTTGTATAAGCGGCACAAGGGCACTCATATGCTTGTCATGGGGCATTGTTAATATTAATCCTAGTTTCTCAAAATAGATATATGTTAAAGAATGACAAAAGTCCCACATAGTGGTTAATGACATGGGTATAAAGCTTGGGCAATCATCCTCCATTTGAGCTAGTTTTTGGGTGTCAGCTAGGCCTAAGACCTAATTTAACAATATACACATGATTTTTTTTCAAATAGAAATATGAGCTGGATTCGAAGAATATTCAGAGTGATCGAGGAATCATGAATAGTACCTGAACAGCTAGTACACCATGCTTCTTCTTTGGTACAAGGTTGGCTTCTATGCTTTCATCCGGATTATAAAAGTTGATCTCTTTAAGCTCTACATCTGCCCAAGCTTCTATGAAATCCACTCCAGCATTGTTACATAGAATTTCGGGTTCTCCAGCAAGGTTCTGAACTAACTCTCCAGCAAATGCATAGTATGAAACCAAAGTCTCACACAAAGACACCTTAAGAACATTGACCATTGAATCAAATGACCAAATTTTTGGCAATATCCCAGAGGTAATAGGATTTTGATAACATAAGAATACTCCAACATCCACTGGAGGTAAAAGCAAATCAAGATTGGACTGTGATAGCCAATGCTCTTGCATTGGCAACATTGCTGCTACCACCTCTGTTTTGATCAACTTCACTTTGAAGTCCTTTTTGGCACCCATCTATTTAATATTTCTAAGATATATTTTTTGCTTTATGCTTTTTGGTGAGGGAAAGAATACTGGAGAGAGGAAGAAGGGTTTTGAATCTTTGTATCAATGTATTGTATGATTGTAATGTTGCGTGTTTTATAGAGCATACTCATAGTATTGTACTCCCTTCGTTCTATTTTACGTGGGCATCCTTGACTTGACACTGGTATTTAAGAAAACAAAATAATTTCTTTTTGAAACATGTGATCTAAAATAATTTTTTGATATTTGTGTGACTGTAAATTATTTCATTAAAGGTAAAAATAGAAATTTTAAACTAAATTGTTTCTAATTATAGTAAAGTGACGTTTTTTTTGACGAACCAAAGAGGAAAGGGTGCCACATAAAATGTGATGAAGTTATAAATTACGCGAAAAAACAAACATATACTAATTAATTAGCTAAAATAACTATATTTTGAATTAATTACGGCTCGCAACTTAATTTTAGTTAAAATTATGTTGCATTTCCTCGTTTATACATATACAAATGCAAATTACACACACGCACACGCGTACACACGACATATATACAAATACAATTGCCTTTCTCGTCTCTCTCCGAGTCTCACTTGCCTCTCTCCTCCTTCTCCCAACCTCGCTCGCCAGATATATAAACACATATGTATATCAGTTATATATATACAATTATGTGACAGATATACATATACAACTCACCTCTCTCCACCCTCTGCCCTCTCTCGCTCACCTCTTTCCTTCCTCTCCCAATCTCGCTCGCCTCTCTCCTCCCTCTCTCAATCTCGCCCGTCAGATATAAAAATACATATGTATACCGGCTATATATATATATATATATATACACAAAAAAAAAATTATTCGACAAATATACATATACAATTCGTCTCTTTCCACTTTCTGCCTTCTCTCGCTCGTCTATCTCCTCCCTCTAACATGTAGCTACGAATCGTAATTAGCAAATTATAACTATGGAGTATTATTAAGTTATTTTTTAGTGCCTAAATGCGAAGATTCCCCTTATTTATATCGTTCATTCAAACGTATGTACGCAGCTTCTTCTCTAGATATAATATGGAATATTCTTGCTTCCCTTGATTGTATCAAAGATTAGAACTAGAATGTCATTGTCTGTTTGGTCTTTTTGTTCGTTTTATTTTGTGAAGAACAATACTAGCAATTCAACTAGTATATATTAATGTCCTTTATTCCGAGATATCGGAATATAAAATGAGCGGCACTTGACTAGAGCATATGTACATACCAACAATTGATTTTGATAGGACAAAAATATTAAAGTGTCATACAAAATCTAGCAAAACAAATCTCGAAAGATTAATATATCAAAAGACATACCAATATTTAATATGATTTAGTCAATTGACCTAATTCACTATAGTAGATAACCAATCCATTATATATAAAAGAGGGTACAAAATATAATGAGAAATAACCTCATAAAATTCACTCAAAATAAAAAGAGATTCACACAATTATTAGTGATAAGATAACACTTGTGACTTGAATCTTATAAATTCTCCCCTTAAAAAATAAATTCAAAGCGCTAATGACTACATAGTGGATGTTACCAAGTTAAAAAAATTGAACTTCTATTTATAGAATCATAAACATTTTTCTACCCAAGAAAATTGTATTTTCCTTTTAGAAAAAGAAAAACTCAATTATTATAAGAAAATCAGGAATAAAACGAACCCAATAAATTTTATGTTATATATGTTTATAATGATTAAAAGTTTTTAGTTAGGTTGTTAGTGTATTTATTTCTGTTTAATTCCTCCTTCTACTTCTTTTTCTACCCTCAATAGGTGTTTGTATCGACGAGTGGCAACCATTCGCGCTAAAGTTTAAAGATATTGATGAAAGTTTAATCACACAATTTATATTGGTTTAATTCTATTTGTTTTCTTTCACCTTTCACTTTCTCCATTTATTTAATATCAAGTTTATATTGGTTTGATATTTCTGTTTGTTCTCTTTCTCCATTTATTTGAAGTTTTCGTTTATTTTTTCCTATCTAAACCAGTGAATTTATCATTTTATACTCAAAGTACAAAAATCACTGCATATAAATTCAAGTTATTGCATATTATTATAGATGAGATTCAAAAATGAATGTGTAATTTAAATAATATTTGATAATATCCTCTTGGATATACAACCATTAAGGACCCGTTTGGTAGGAGGTATTAATCAAAATAATCCATGGATTAAAATTTAGTCCAACAAAAACATTGTTTGGTTACTATATTTAACTTAATCCATGGATTAGTTATACCTCATACAAGGTCTTTATTTTATCCCTAGAAAAGGGAGGGATAACTAATCCAAGGTTTAATAATCCTTGGAAATGACTAAACTATCCCCAAATCTTTTTTCCTAATTTTTTTTTGGTAGTTTAATGCTCTTTTTTATTTATATGAGAATATTTATAAATATTCTTTTAAATTCTCCAAATTCGTTCCATGTAATTTGATGACTTCACAAATTAATATTTTTTTCTCCATATTTGATTTGTTATATTGAGTTGGTTTTTTTGGTTTTTTTTTAAAATGTAGTTCGTCGATTGACCACTTGAACTATTTTTTTAAAAAAAATAAGCTGTGTATTTGAACAATTTAAGTAGCCTTAAATCTATGTTAAGTTTAAGTTAATATACCGTGCTATCAAGGATCTCTATGGTGGCATATCACACCTCAAAATTTAATAAGATTTTTAAAAATATATTTTAGTATTTATTTGACATATTAAATGAAATATAAGATCTCATAATAACTTAAGGGTATAATAGGAAAGAAACTTTTTCTAGAATTTTAAATCAAACATAAGATTAAATGGAAAACATGAACCAAACACTTGATAAAAACTAATCCCTGCATTACTAATCCATGCATTAGTAAAATCCATGCATTAGTAATCCCTGCATTATGCATCTTTGTACCAAACGACCCCTAAGTGTCATCATCCTTCTGGCCAACTGCATTTTGAAAAACAATTTTAATATGAGACATACTAAGGGGCACAAAAAAATAGTACAATTTAAGAACATACTGATACACAAAACAAGAATAAAATCTGGAAAAAAACAAAAATAATATAATTTAAGAACATACTAATACACAAAACAAGAATACAATCTAGAAAAAGACAAAAAAAATATAATTTAAGAACATACTAATACACAAAACAAGAATACAATCTGGAAAAAGACAAAAATAATATAATTTAAGAACATACTAATACACAAAATAAGAATACAATCTGGAAAAAGACAAAAAGAATACAATCTAAGAACATACTGATACACAAAACAAGAATACAATCTGAAAAAAGACAAAAGAAAACAATTTAATAACATACTGATACACAAAACAAGAATATTGTCACGATCCGAGCCTACACCTTGGACGTGGCCGGCACTCGAAGACCATTGTTAGTCCCCAAGTGACCCCTCATCCTGGCTGACTACAACCGGAAAACTGATTCAAGCATACAAAGCTTAAAAACTGAAATAAAAGTTCATAAAACTTAAATACAAACTTTAAGTCCAAAGAAAACTTTGTATAATAAAATACATACAACTCGCCATAAAAAGGCAACTTTAGTCTTTAAAACATTTAATAAAATAAATGATACAGACTTCTCAACTATACTGACTATCTATGAAGCCTCTAATTGATAAAGATGGAAGTCGAGACAAGACCCACGACATCCTAGCAACTGATATAACTGAAAGGTAAATGAAATCCTCCGAAAGCAAGGAGGCTCACCATAGCTAACTCGAACTCTCGGATGTATCAACGAAGCTCCTGTTGATGATCTTGAATACCTGTGTCTGCATCATGAGAAGATGCAGGCCAAATGGCTCAGTACGTGGAATGTACGAGCATGTAAGAAGAATTCTAAAACATAAACATAAGCTTGAAACTTGATAGAAATGAAACATAGTTACCTCTTCTCAAACTTACTCAACTCAAGGAATACTCAAGGGTACTCAAAACTACTCAAACTTACTCAACTTAGAAGTACTCAAGGATAAGATACTCAACTCCGAGATTAGATACTCAACTCAAGGATATGATATTCGACTCAAAGATATGATATTCAACTCTGGATACTCAACTTTGAATACTCAACTAAATATGACTGAACTCATTTCAATATAAAGCAATTTAAAACAAGTGTAATATAAAGAAACAAACTGTTTAAAAACATGCTGTCAAATCTGTGTGTATGCAAGGATACAACATAGCTCTGAAATGTATATAAAAATACAATAAACTGATGTATATAAAAATACAATAACTTCTGTGGGAGTTTCTCTAACTGACAACCATCACATAAGAGCTATAGTGATGATACATCGATCTACCTCATGCTGCCAGTGCATCCTATACCCGGCCAAAGGTATAGGCCCTGAACTGCCTAATGGATCCACTAGTCTATTTCGAAAAAGGCTCATCTAAAAAGTATGACCCTTTTCTACCCATGGTGGATACATGGTTTATGGAGGCTGTGAGTTGTCTAAACTCTCCCCCATATCGGTGCTCCATACTACTCCCAAAAATATACTAGCTCTTATGTTTTAAAAAAATACTTCTTTCTGTTGGTTTGAGATAATTGCTCAAAACTTAGCTCAAAGGCTATCTTGTAAATCCCAGTTTCCTCTCTTGCTTCATTTAGAAAGTGATTACTCTTTTCTGAAAACTAGCCCGAAAGCTCTTTGAAAATCTCAGTTTCCGTTCTTATTTAAATGTGAAAACATTTATAAACTTTTTGGGAATACTTAGATCCCATATACTTTTAAAGAAAAAAACTTCAAACTTTACTCTTTACTCTTTACTGAACTCAAAACTTAAGTCTTAAAACAAAGTTAAAACGTTTGTAAAAGACTTCTTAAAATATGGTTCATACCGAATTATGGACATGAACTACTCAATGCAAGGTTTTCAATAACCATAGATAGAACTCAAATACTTGGAACTCAAGAACTTCAATAATACTACTCATTTCAAGAATGCTCAACTCAGAGTTCATGCAGAATTATTAGCATGAACTACTCAACTCAATGACTCAAAGATACCTCTCATCTCAAGAATGTTCGACTTATAATGTTCATGCGAAATTATGGGCATGAACAATTCAACTCAAGGACTTCATGAATAACGTGTAATAGTCCCATGATTAGAAATATAATCTCAAAGGGGTTAGAAACTCAATACTTAAGAGGCTTAGAACTTGAAGACACCACTTCTCTAAAGGATGCTCAACTTACGACGTGCATGCGGAGTTTATGGGCATGAACGACTCGACTCAAGGGTCAAAATATCAATAAGGAATTCATGTACAACTCTTCTCATTCTCATACTTACTTTCTCAAAATTTAACTCAAATCAATGATGGATCTCAAAGGATTCAGAATTGAACTCAAAGGCTTCCTTAAACTCTACTCTTAACTCTCTCTTGAATTTGAATTATGAATTCAAGAGTTATGATTCATTATATGAAGGATCTCAATAACAATATAGCTATTTGATAGTTAGGAATAGAACTTTTAAAATAAACATGAATTCAAGAACTCAAAATCAACTTATCTCAAGAATACTCAAATCTAGGGAAAGTATCCTAGTTGACTCTTTTTCTGATCTGAAAGTAGCTATAGGGCGTGAGGACGAACTAGTCCAACACTATGATAGCCTTACATACCTAAAAGAACAAGATTCTTGAAGAATCTTTAAGAATCTTGAAGAATCTTTAAGAATCTTGAAGAAGAACTTGATTAGAAGCCTTGAAACCCTAGCTTGAAGGTAAACAATCAAAAAGACCTTTCTTGAGATTCTCGAGTTAGTTTCTTAAAATCTCTATAGCCAAAAATTATGATTTTCATGAGTGAAGATGAAAATCTGATTGTTTTGAGCTTTTTAATTAGTCAAGAAATTCGTTGATGGTTTTCTTGGAGGTAAAAAGACAAAAACGATTATTTTCAATATTTTCCCGTCGGCTAATTCGTATCAGCACTGTATAGGTTACTAAAATAGTCATAACTTTTTCCTTAGATATTGGATTGATGTGAAACTGGTGGGGTTGGAAAGTAGATTCAATTACCTTTAATTGGATAGGTTATGGCTCACGTAACTCTTAATATTCTAAGAGATATGGTCGTTTAAAGTTGACCCAAGTAGAATCTTATATCAAAACTTAATGAAACTTCAAGAACTCTTGTCAAGAACTCATCAAGAACTTAAATCCTTAAATTTCAAGAACGAAATTACGCTGAATAAATCATGATTGGCATGTGGGTGAAAAAACCCAACACTATGGAAACTTACATACCTCTTAGACATTAAACCCATGGTGAAAATCCACAACAAGATGCAAGAATCTCGACGAACGCTTCGATCCTTTCTCTTTTCTCCTCTTTTCTCTTCTTGAACTCTCAACTAAAACCGTAGGTGTAAACTAAGATTATAAAACTGAACCTAATAGGATTAGGCCCTTAAGACCTTACTAAAAATGAATTAAATCTGATTTGGTAAGGAAATGACCAAAATACCCCTCTCTATTTTCGGCTAACCTTCCTTAACTGGTCAGCCTATCTTCAAAAGGCCATATCTCACTTATCCGACCTCGAAACTTAGCAAACTCAGCGGCGTTGGAAAGATAATTTAAAGATCTTCGCTACGGTATTTGGTAGCACACCTAATTCATCCTGATCTAGGAATTATGGTCGTTTGAAGTCGACCCAAAACTCATACTTAGCTTAACTTGCAAAATTCCAATTTAATTCTTTTTGGAATTCAAGGTGCTACATCTAATGACCTTAACACTTAAGAAATTTTTAATTCCTTGCAAAAGTCTCAGTCACTACGAAGAAAGGTTCGGGGCTTAGCGCAAAAAATTTCTGGGGTGTTACAAATACAATTTGGAAAAAAGACAAAAAAGAATACAATCTAAGAACATATTAATACACAAAAAAATAATACAATCGGGAAAAGAACAAAAATAATACAATCTAAGAGCATACTATACACAAAACAATAATACAATCTGGCAAAGGATATATAAACATGACACATATATCAAACAACTACACAATGGAGCTAATATAATTCGCTTTTGGATACTACTAATTTGGGATACACAACGGATCTAGTAGAATAGAATCTTCTTCATCACTAATTCAGGATATATAATGTAGCTAAAAACACAAATACTTTATGTATTTACCTGTATTATCGGGCAAAAATCTTTCAAAAGATTGTATTTAGAAAAAAAAATGAAATCTGAAAAATACTAGAAGAGGTTGTATTTACCTGTATAATCGGGATAAAAATTTTCAAGAATATCACAAATGACTTATGAAATTGCTTTAAAAGTGGATTAATTTGTAAGAAATATCGTAGGAGATAACAATGGTGGAAACGGAAGAGAGAGAGTAGAGAGATTTGGGGGTAAAATCATAGAGAGGGGAAATAGGGTTGTGGGTTTTTATCTAAAAAAAAAAACTTTTAACCGGGTAGTGGAGTCAAATTAGGTAAATGTGGCCTGATTTTGGAGTTTTTTTTTTGGGAAAATAATTATATTAGGATAGTAAAATAATCATAATTATATTTGGATACATTATTTACTAAAATAATGACATTATGACATTTTTAATAATAATTTTAAAGTATGAATATTTTTATTAATTATGTTAGGGATTTTGACTAGTTTGATGATTTTCCCTTAATTAAAGGATTCTTCCTCCAAGAGTTTAATCTAGTAGCGTGAAAGAATTTTGTGTTAGCATCCACATGCTTTAAACAAATTTTAGCTTCGAAACAATGTGTGGTTACACTTCCAAGTTTGAAGGGAAACAAACAATTGACCATGCAAAATTGGAGTACATATGACAGTGTTCATGTGTCGTTTATCACACACAGAATGTGATTAGAGACCACTTAATCCTATCCTCTTTTATTCTAGGACATGATACTCATATAAATACAGCATATTTTGACAACCACCTCCTGGGACCAATAATACATGTCTTGGCCAATTCTAAACTCAAAGGATAACTCAGCCCATAATCCACACGCTCGTGTAGTTCCAAGGCTATCCTTACAAAACCGTTGACCCTTTCATTGACTAGACCTCTGGGTAGATAATGGCACTAGGACACTGGCAACATATATATATATATATATATATATATATATTCATACATCTAGGAACATTGCATCAACTGGTAAAACTCAGGTCACTACAACAAAACAGACTAGTTACCGACAACTGAGTCAATATTATTGCATTCAGAGTCATTTAAGCCGTTAGGTCCATTTATATAGATTATTAATATTAATAATTGTCGCCAAGCGACAATTTTATTATTGATGCTAAATTTTTTAATTTGTTTCAATAATTTGTCATTGTAGAAGTAAATTTACTTATTTGACCAATTAGCCAAGTGAGATGACACGTCTCTACTTCTAGACAAATTAGTACTGTTCTGATAGACAGACATCGTGGTACTGGAACCAATGAGGCCCTCAAATAATTTTGTTGTACTACACACATTGACACATTGTTGTGCAGCTGCTTTCCTTATAATTCAAGTTTTCTTTTTTAAAAAAAGTTAAAGCCAATGCTTTAGAAAAGAAAAAAAGGTTGACCCTTTCATAGCCTAACTAGACCTTATTTGATAAAGCGATACAGAGAACTTATAATCGATATATAAACAGCGTCCCTTGATTAATGTAATCATGTGAACCTTACAAATGTAAATATAGTTTGTTATATTGTGGGAATTGTGGGTTTTGTCTCAAATATAAATTTCATGTCATTTGAATTTTAAACTTAAGAGTTTTGAATAAAACTGCACATGTTTTGTAGGAGTAATAAAAATCGACATGTATGAATTACTTGACTTGTGGTGGTATCCAAAAGATTTATATTTTCTTCAAACCTTTCTTATTTTGATTTTCAGATTATTAAATTTTTAATAACGAATTGAACTATTCTGATCAGCTCCTTAATTAGTACGATTTTTTAAAAAAAATCACCAACAGTAGCACACAAGGAAAACAATATTCATATAGTATTTTGTTACATATATGCATGGCATCAACTGATCATAATACTGAAAGGATTACAAAACAAATACCAAAACCACATTCTGGAGCCACTGATTCTTTTATTTTGAAGAAAACATAAAGCAACTAATCCTGAGATAAGTTACTTAAAATTTCCGAATTTCACATAGAAGCCACAGAAGTGGGATTAACCCTGCTACAAACATCACGAATTTCCAATTGAGCGCCCGCGGATGGAGGCAAGTCTCCCATCTTGATCATGGCAGCAGCAAAATCTCCAAGGAAAACGCTAACATCGTTGCTATAATCCGTTACAAAACCAGCAGTTGTAGCATCCCCGGTCAAAACTTGATCCGAAAACATTATACCTTGGTTGCTGTTTAAGTTATCGTAGTAAACTTTGTCGAACATAGTAGGAGTAGTATCCAATTGTTGCAAATCAGAATCAGTAAGCGTGGCGGAGCAGTTGCATTGGAGTTGTGCGGCAGGATTAACGTTACCGCTGGTGCAAACGGTAGAACACCTGGCGAAACCTACCGTGTGAGCACCAGCTAGCGCAACCATTTCACGGAGGGTGAAGTTTTTGTCGCTGAATTTCTGTATTTGGACAGTTAAGTTGTCGAATGGAGCTGGAAGTTGATTTATAGCACCACTAAAGTTGGCCGTTCTAGCATCGCTTCTCCCTAATGCAACGTTATAAGTTTGTCCTCCTAACTGTCATATACCAAAACAGAGTTTAAGTTAAGAATTTAAATTTTGGGTTTGAGTTAGTTCAAGTCAATTTCTTTGTCATATTATCATAATCGAACTAAATACAATTCTTGATCTATTAAATGTTGGACCCCCTACACTCCAGTTAACAGGACATAACAGGTGAGGTGTCAAAATTTACACATTAATTGTGGATGTGGAATTTGGTCTTCTTTGAACAATTCTCAACTTCCACGATGACTTTTGAGTTACATCAAATATCCATTTCTTATTATTCACAATTAATTTTGATAGTATTAATCAAGGTGTAAAGTGAATAATGAACTTACTTTAGCGACAGAATCACGAGCAGCAATAGCTAATATGTCAGCACAAGATACAGATATGTTGGGACATGTATTTATGACACTTTGTTTAGCTTGTGCTATCACTTCATAACCTCTGGCTGAGTTGGCGTTGGGTGGTGAGTTTTGTTCCCCTGTAAATGTTCCATTAATATCATCTAGCAGAATACCTCCATCACAACCCTGTTTTTTTCATAAAAAAAGATAGCTATAATTAGTCAACTACAGAAGATATAGCTAAGCATAAAATTATGTAGTTGGGTGGCAGATTAGACTTTTCAAAGTTTTTGGAGTTCATACCATCAGATCTTTCGAATAAATTTTACGGTCCACAATCACTTTCGGTCTTTCCTTGCAGATCGACCACTTAAAGCGTTTAATTTAAAGATGGACAAATATAAGGAATAACAAAAGAAATACTTCATTAGATTCAATTTATACCTAACTACTATATATTTTCAGTTTCAAAAAATAGTGTCTTTCTACTCTTCTCAATATATATACTCCTCCATATTGATCAGTTTCGAAAAAAGTAACATATTTTTATATTTAGTAAAATAATTTAACTTTAAAATGTTTATTTTGTTCTTGATAAAATTAATTATAGTTATAAAATCACTTATTTTAGATCATAAATTTTAAAAGTTTTTCTTTCTTAAGCTTTGTGTCAAATATAAATTGAGACGGGGAGGGTATATGTGTGCGTGAGAGGGGTGGAAACATAAAAGAAAAAGTACTTTTTTTTTAATATATATTTGCGATCTAACAAGTATTATGGGATATTCATGACTATGCATAATAATCTTAATTTGGAGTTCCTACCGTCAAATCTTTCACATAGTTTTATGGTCCACAATCACTTTCATTTCATTTTTTTTTTTTTTTTTGTGAAGAAAATAATATGATCAATAGGGCCAGGTTTATTTAGTAAGAGGAAAAGGACTTAGATTCAATTAATATACTACACCTAACATTGTACTCTTTTTAATCTGTCCGTAAAAATAATATCTGTCTACTTTTTCATTTCAATTTATATTAAAGTATTTGACTGAATTGCGAGTTTAAGAGAAAATGAAAGAATTTTCAAATTTGTGATTTTAAACAAGCATAAAATATTGGGAAAAAGGATAGATATACCCCTTAATTATCGTAAATGGTATGCAAATATCCTCCGTTATATTTTGGGGATATTGGTGCCCTTGCCGTTCAAAAACTAAAGCATATATGCCCTTCACTCTAACGGAAGGCTAAATAGGGACAGGTGGTGCAATCTCATCCGTTGATCCGATATTTAATAAATGTCGGGTCAGTGGATAAGATTATGACACGGGTATGCCCGTTAGTATAAAGGGTATATATGCTCTAGTTTTTAGACAGCGGGGGCACCAATGTTTCAAAAGTATGACAAAAGGTATCTGCATACCATTTATGATAGTTCAAAGGTATATTTGTCCTTTTTCCCGAAAATATTTAAGTGACTACAAATTATTTTATTAAGAATAAAATGAAAAATTTAAAACTAAATTTATAAGGATAAATGTCAGTGATATAGACTTGAAAAATTCTCATTTTTATCCTATTTAGATGATTTATAGTCATGAAGTCTCTATAGATAACTTGTTTTAGCTCACAATTTTTTTTGAAAAAAAATCATTGTTTCTTAAATTTTGTGCATAGTCAAATACCGTAAAAAAGAGTGAAGGAAATATATATTTACATCAACGAAGCAGTCATGAAAGTGGAGACGGATGAGAGAAGCTCCCATGCGTGTTTCTGCATCAATAGCAGTGTCCACAACTCCTCGTACAGCTGAGAAAACGCATGCCTCCGGAGTTAGTTGCTGTCTCAAGTACTTGTATGAATTTTTCTTCTTATTATTTAAGGTTAAAATACTAGCTACGCCTGATTCCAACGAATCGAAATTCGGAGAAACATTTTGGAGTAGTGATCCGTTATTCATGATCATGGCTTCAAAAGTATTTCTATAAATAGCAACACCTGCGAGTGCAAGTGCCACAAAGCTCAATGCAAGACTCAAATGACTCAAACGAAAACCCATGACTTAATTGAAATGTCTATCGAGGAAACAAATTCAAGGCTTTCGATCGGGATGATTTTTCTTTTATTTATGTCTCTATTTATAGGCAGGTGAAGACTTACTATTTGTCATCATCATTATTATTATTATTATTATTATTATTAATTCTGCTTTGAATTATCGTGTAATTACGAACTGAGAATTGATGTTTCATGTGAAAGTGACTTTTCTTCTTTCATAAAGTTCTAGCCGTGTTACGTGTGATGTTTTCTTAGCTATGTTTATCCGATAATTATGTCAATTACTGTCAATAATTTTATTTCATGTAGTCACAATATCGATTTTAAGAAGGAAATTATAATCTCGGGATAGATTTATGTTTCTTATCTCATTAGGTTTAAAGATATTAGTTTCCTTTTAATCGACAACAAAGAAGATAATTCCAATTTAGTTATTTAGTATGTTGTTTAACCTAATAAAGACAAATTATTAACTTAGATTAAGGATTGAAGCTAGATCCTTGCATAACTAGTTGAACCGAGTTTTTACATATGTGAGAAAAAGTTCAATTGAAAAGATCGCTGATCTAAATAAGGAATTAAGTATGGACAAATAAATCAAAGCTAAGATATTATTTCTGAATTTACAGTACAATATTTTTGACAAACATCTACGTACTGCTAATTTTTCAGTTGATATATGTTAGTCATTGATTTGGTTTGACATTGGTGTATGAGTACGTCATACCGTGAGAAGAAAAGTCTTTAAATAAAAGTTTCAACTTAGAAAATAAGAAACCTTGTTCCTGTATTTAGTTGACAAATAATAATCAGTTCACTTCTTCTCTTTCCTTTCTAGTTTCCATGGGTGTACAGTGGGTAAACTCTTTTCTATGCAATAGTTAGCTCACAAAAATATATTTTTGTCCCTGTTTCTCATTTCATAAAAAATTATAGGCCAACAAATTGTTAACTATAACCTAATTTTGCAAGGAAAAAATTTATAAATTGTGTATTATCTGATTTACCAAAGATTTCTATTAGTATAAATTCTTTAAGAGTAAGTTACGCGCGCCTGGTAAGGCATAACTTCATGTGCCTTGCAAAATTTACGTTGTTGAGTTGTAACTTTTAGCAAAAGTTTAGAGACCTTAGTTTCTATCAATATAGGTTTGTATGAATAAGTTATATCTTATAAGACATAACTTGTGCATTACGAATTTTGTCTTGTATTGTTAAAAAAGTTAAAGAGAACTTACCCTTATGTTTACGAATAAAGTATTGCTTGCAAAAAAAAAAAAATTGCCTTGTATAGACATAACATTTGTCTAGCGAATTTTTTATTCATTTTTCTAATACTATGGATATTTTCAGCCACATTTTTGTTACTCGAGTGTTGAAGGGCAAAACTTTGAGGAGAGGGGAGTAAAAACCATCCCAGAATAAGGATATTCGTGTGAATATTTGGATTTTAAAAGAAAAAACTAAAGTTCTACCCTTGATGTTTGTTAATATTATGGAAGCACACAACATTTCACTAATATGGTTACAAATCTGACCATATAAGCGCCGGAGGACGTTAAAAGATCATGATTAAAAATCCTATTGGATTTCTAAAGGAATGGTGGAATGATCGGAAATTTTACCCATAAATTATGAGTCTCAGAATTTAAATTTTGAAATAACTAGTTTTTATAAAGAGCATTTTATTTAGAGATGGCAATGGGGTGGGGCGGTTGAGGAGCGGGATGGGTTTAACATTATGCGAGGCAGGGTGGTTGCGGGGCGGGATGGGTTTAAGGTTATGTGGGACGGGTTTAAGGTTGTGCAGGGCGGGAGGGATATGGGGTGGGGTCGGTGGATTGCGGGTAGATGTGATTTTAAGTGGGTTTAAACTTAATTTTAACTTTTTACACGTTATAAGAGTGATAAAACATTATTTATTAAGATGATTTGTTGAAAGCTACTAAAATATTCAAGATAGTAAATGAAAATGATTCAATAAAAAATAAAACAATTTCTTACATGTTTTCCAATTGATCTCTAAAAAATATTTTTTTAGTCATTATCTATTAAATTAATCCAACTTAATGAAAAGATGAATTTATTTTTTTGAATTTTATTTTTAGTGTAAGAAAACATTTTAAAAAAAGAATATGCGGGGTGGGTTCATGTGGGGCGGTCTATGCGGGGAGGGTTGAAAAATAAAAAAAAATTGTTATGCGGGACGAATTAAAAAATTTGCGGATTAAGTTCAACCCGCTCGTGCCCCACCGCAACACTCCATTGTCATCTCTAATTTTATTCTTTACTAAACCTATTGGGCATCGATTGATATTAGTCAAATCAATAAATCGAATACTAAACACGTGCCAAAATAAAATCTTAAGTTCTAGGTTAACTAGTTTGGCCAAGTATCGTCCTATAAAATGAAACTAATAGAGTATTAATATCGCTTCCATTTGCTTTAAAATAATTTCCATAAATTCAAGAAGGATATGAAATTATAAAAAAGTAAAATCTTGGTTGATCAAAAAATGAATGTTTAGATAATTTTTCATTTATCATATACCTTTGGCTCCACTTTTATTCTTTCTTGGGAAAAGGGTCTGATATACCTCTCAACTTTGCCATTTGGAGCTGATATGCCCTCGTTATGAAAGTGGCTCATATATACCCTTACCGTTATACAAACGGCTCACATATACCCCTAACGTTATAAAATGAGCTCACATATACCCTTCATTTAACGGAAGTGAAAAAAATAGTTTTAAATTTGTATTTTTTTGTTTTTTAATTTTCTTAAAAATTATTTAGGGGTATATATGATTCTTCTAGCAAAGTTCAAGGTATATTTTAATCTTTTTCATACATAACTTATTTTTTGACTTCTTTTACTATAATTATTGGAGTTTCTTATTTTATTTTATTTTTTTCTTTCATTCCTTAGTGTAAAGAAAAAAATTTAAAACTATTTTTTGTGGCTATATTATAATTTAAAACTATTTTTTTTGTCTATATTGTAATTTAATGTAACACCCGACTTTTCGAAACATTTAAATTGACTCGTATCTTCGTGGAAAGACCAGGAAGGTGGGTAATAAATTAATAATGATGTGTTATGTGATATTTTAAGTGTTCAAGTGTTGTATCTCATGTTTTGAAGTTAGGTAAGTGGAAAAATAAAAGTTGGCGAAAGTTACCATAAATTCCTTTTTAAAGATTTGTCTGAAATTTAGGTCAAATGTATCGGACGTTTTCTCCCAATCTATTAAGAGTTATGATCCCCACGACCTATCGAATCGAAGGTCTACGAGTCTAGTTTCCAACACATCAAACCGTTCGTTCATACGACTTCAGAATAGAGAGATATTTGTGTTTTCATAGGACTGCACAAGCACGCACGTGAAGTGGGGCCCTAGGTCGGTGGAATGTTACATATATTTTCTTGTTCGACCTTTTTCTTCATTTTTAAGCTAAGAACTAGAGAAATTAGAGAAACACATTTCTAGGATCAAGTGAAGTTTTCTCGACTTAAGTCCTTGACGAAAGTTGTTCTACGCGTTGGGCTCATCATCGTGGTATACTTTGTTTTATCGATGGCGTAGCAGATCACACTTTAGTGTTGGGACAACAAGGGTTTGAATATATTTGAAGGTTTTGAGGCGTAACTTAAGATCGAGGTAAGACCTTTCTTTCATCGACTTTAGCTTTTATAAGAAGCAAACAACAATTTGCGACGGAAATACATATCTTTTATCATATTGTCATGGTATCTTTTATTTTTGTGTGTTGATTATGGTCCTATCTTGTTGTAGTATCGAGGGAGTTATAAGTAAAAGTCATTAGATCACGTGAATTTAGCGAAAAAGGTATATTAAGGCTATTCCCTACTTACGGCATGTTTTCTTAAAGCTTAGAAGCAATGCATTTAGGTCGTTATCCTTGATATACTTGTAGCCGTGATTGTTGATTGTTGGCTGCTCGAGTTGATATAATTCTCCCTTGTCGGGATTCTTATTCAGTTAGTAGTGTCCCTATGTTGGACACGACTTAGAGGCTATTTGTATAGGTTGCTTATAACTAAATTGCTCGTTTTTAGCGCTTGGATTGTTATTGTTGTCCATGGGGCTATTGTAGTTAGCTACAGGAATGTGATCTATGCCTAGAAGGGCAATGTTCTTCATATAGGGCTATATAAGTGCCTAAAAGGGCTATGAGTTGCCTACGGGGCCATATTGATGCCTAGAAGGGCTATGAGTTGCCTATAGGGCTATATTGACGCCTAAGAAGGTCATGTGCTTCCTACATGGCCATATTGTTGCCTAAGAGGGCTATGAGTTGCTTATAGGGCTATATTGACGCCTAAGAAGGCCATGTGCTTCCTACAGTGCCATGTTGTTGCCTAAGAGGGCTATGAGTTGTCTATAAGCTATGTTGATGCCTAAGAGATCTATGTGCTGTCTACGGGGCTATATTAATGCCTAAGAGGGCTATGTGACTTCCTACGGGGCTAGGGGACTACCGATAAGGGTATATAGGCTGATTGGCACCTTTCGGGCTTATGGAAGCCTGAGTAGGTAGTCTTGTGTGCTATTTGTACCTGCCGAGCTTATGGGGGCTTGGTTAGGTTGTTGTTTTATTATTTTTGATAAGATTAGATTTAAAAGCAGGTCAGTACACTTATCTTATCCTTAATTTATTTATCAGATTATTCCAGTATATCAGGATACCTTATCATAGTCTATTGCCTTTCATACTCTGTACATTATTTTATACTGACACCCTATTGCCTTGGGGGCGCTGCATTCATGCATGCAAGTCCTCAGCAGCAGGATTGAATTTTATCCGGTTAGCTTGCCCCTTTCCTCCGAAGCTGTCAAAGTTGGGAGGTTTGTTACCTTTTGTTGTATATATCTTTATGGGTAGGCTGGGCCCTGTCCCGCTAATCTTTACTACTCTTAGAGGCTTGGTTTGCTGAAGCTTGTTAGTTGTGTGATGCATTGTCTTGATATACCTGCTTTCAGTTTCGGTATAGAGATCATGGTGGCCTCGACGGCCCAATCAGGACTTCTGTGCTAGTTGGTTATTTTTTTATATGAACTCTTGGGAGTAGTTGTTTCTTTTATGGATTTGTTTACGTACAGGGGTCTTGCCGGCCGAGAGCTTAATTTTAAGTCGAGATATACTTGTTTGTTTTTTTGACTGTTTGTGGTTGCCATGCGCTAGTAGCAAATGGTTCAGCAGGGTCGGCTTGAGCCTGAGTTTTGGCATTAGGAGCCAATTGCGCCCTTGAATCTGGGGCGTGACATTTAATTTTTGTATTTGAAGAAAAAAATTTGGTCATCTATAATAAGTTTTACAAGAATATTAGTGAAACATAAATAAATTTGACCATTAAAATAATAAATCTATATTAGTCATTGAAATTAAAAAAAAAAAGTAAAAAAAAATAGATATGTTTGAGGAGGATTAAATATACTCATATGGGATTATATTTTTCAAAAAATAATTATAAAAAATTAAACTAAAATTAATTTTTTTCATTTCCGTTAGAGGAAAAGGATATATGTGAGCCATTTATATATAAGTAGGGGTATATATGATCCACTTTCATAACGAGGGGTATATCAGCTCTAAATGACAAAATTGAGGGGTATATCAGACCCTTTTCCCTTCTTTCTTTTATTGTCTTTTCCAGAATTAGTTATGTGCCTTCTTTTATCATATTTATAAAATGACCCTTCGAGTCTTATTGATTTTTAAAAAAATGTTTGGAATTTACAGAATATAAAACTGTAACTAATTAAAGAAAACAACATAATCATTTTTAATTGACTAAAGTTTTACACTTTAAAATTTTAGTAAATGTAACTAATTAAAGAAAATGACATAATCATTATTTTTAATTGACTTAGTCAAATATTAGCAAATTTTAAAAGAAAAACTGAAGTTATGTGAAATTTTTAGTATTAAGTTAACGGGAAAGGGCCTAAAATACCCTTAAAGTATTGAAAATGGTACACAACTATCCCTCATCCATCTATTGGCTCCCAAATACCCTCCACATCCACCTATTGACTCACAAATACCCTCCCCATCCACATATTGGCTCACAAATACCCTCCCCATTCATCTTTGAGTTCAATTTTAGCCACTTCATTAACGGTGCGCACCATTTAAAATAATTAAATAATCCTTTTAATTATGTGGCGCTCAACCATTGGTTGCAATTTAATTATTTAATATAATTTTGAACCCATCCATTTTTAACTAAACCTGCCCCAATACTTATTAAACCCGCGCGCCCCAATTCAAAAAGAACCCTAAAACCTTTGTCCCCAAATTTATACTCCATTTTCCAAACTCAATCACTCTCAGATGACACATCGTCTTATTCCATCATAGACATAAATGGGCTGACCCAATTGAATCTTATCACTAGCCATTCCCCAAATCTTCAATTAGCATTACCAGAAAAAGATACCAAATTGAAGAACTTTCAAGATTTCACAAAGGAGTTGGGGAAATGGAGTGTAAATTTGGGAAAGAAGGTTTTGGGGTTCTTTTTCATTAGTTGGGTTCTTTTTGTATTGGGGCGGGAAGGTTTAATAAGTATTGGGGTGGATTTTGTTAAAAATGGGTGGGTTTAAAATTATATTATATAATTAAATTGCAATCAATGGTTGAGCGTCACGTAATTAAAAGGATTATTAATTATTTTAATGGTGCTTCGTTAATGAAGTGGCTAAAATTGAACCTAAAGGTGGATGGAGAGGGTATTTGTGAGCCAATAGGTGGATGGAGAGGGTATTTGGGAGTCAATAGGTGGATGGAGAGGGTATTTGGGAGTCAATAGGTGGATGAGGGATAGTTATATACCATTTTCAATAATTCGAGGATATTTTAGGCCCTTTTACATTAAGTTAAATAGATCAATTTCTGAATATAATATGGTAACTAATTAAAGAAAATGACATAATCATTTTTAATTGACTATGTTAAATATTAACAAATTTTAAAAGAAAAACTGAAGTTCTACACTCGAAACTTTTTGTTTTAAATTAAATATATCAATTTCTTAATATAAAACTGCAACTAATTAGAGAAAATGTCATAATCATTAATTTTAATTAACTAAGTTAAATATTAGCCAGTTTTAAAAGAAAAAACTGTAGTTCTGTGAAATTTTTAGTATTAAATTAAATAGATCAATTTCTGAATATAAAAATTGTAACTAATTAAAGAAAATGACATAATCATTTTTAATTGACTAAGTTAAACATAAGGAATTTTTTTTAAAAAAAAATTGAAGTTGTACACTTGAAATTTCTAATTTTAAGTTAAAATGTCAGTTTCTAATAAATAAATATAAATTTATTTGAGCGACTATCTTTATCATATTAGTGTAGCTTAGGCATGCTTAAACTAGTTACTTATTTTTTAATGGAAGTGTCAATTTATTGTGTGTTAGCTTATACTAGTCAATTTTGTTTTAAGTACGTACATGCCTTTGTGATTCTTTGTCCTCTCTTCTTATATTATCATCCCAAGAAAATTATATATAATCAAGACAAGCACAATCAAATTGATCATTAATATTGGGGACTGGGGTGTATGTAGCCAAAAAAAAAAAAAAAAATTTAGTAAGTGATATTCTATACTTTTTTTCTATTAACATCCAAGGCTCCAACACACTCATCTACGTACCAAACACACTTTTTGTGTAAGACATAATAGTTAATACATAAACATGACCTTAACTTGACGTCAGCTGATAACTACGATCTTTAATTTAGAATGTGTACAAGTAGGCACTTAAACTGGTTAAAAATTAAATAAATAGACACATTCGTCCTACATGACACCCTACATGACAATTTTGCGTCCTACGTGGCGTCCGACATATATTATGTCATATAGGACACGTGTGTCTACTTGTTTGATTTTATACAAGTTCAAGTATTTACTTGTGCACACTCAAAGTTGGAGGACATCGTTGTCCATTGAAATTAAGTTAAGAGTCATGTTTATGTATTATGCCTTTGTGTAATTGTGTTTGTACTTTTGTTGGGTTATATAAATATTTTTGAAGCAATATGTCAAAGGCTTAATGGTCCAAATTCCAAACCTAATTTTTCGTCTAATAATATTAGTCTATCTTCTAGAATTTGTACTAAGCACTAAAGCACATGGTTGCGTATCAGACGAACTCTTGGTACCGACAATTTCTTTATTGATTGATTAAGAATAGTGCCGGCAAAGTTTGCCATATTTTGGTAATTTGTTCAATTCGCTCATATTTTAATGAATTGTGTAGGTGATTTTCAATGAATAAAATGTGAGTTTAAATTCATATTCAATCCATAGAAATATAAATATTTGTAAGTAAATTATGGATAAATTATGGATTAATCAAATAAATTAAACTTTTTTTTACGGAAGAACATAAAAGGAAAGGATATATATATATATATCAATGTAAATTTCTTTTGTTAATTAAAATATATTTTCTTATTTGTTCAATTTATATTGGATAACAAATAATAGTGTAAACGTAGAGTTGTCAATATGGGTTAGACTCATTGGGCCGGCCTAGCATAGCTCGTGATTTAATAGGGCTGGACTAAATTTTTTGGAGCCCATTTTAGAAAAAAGTTTTTTAGCTCGGCCTGAATAATTTTGCTGATTTGTGGGGCTTGAAAACTATGGATAAGGCCAGCTCGTGGGCCAAATAAAAATAAAATAGAGTATTAAAATTAACAAAAATTTAAACTCAAAATCTATTTAAAGTTTTAAATATTAAAATTTAAATACAAAGTATGTTTATAAATTATGTATGAGATAAAATAAAAAGTCTCTAAAGTTTCTTGAGAATCACTAAGTGTAACATCTCGCAATTTGAAATAACTAGGAAGAAGCTAATAATTGAAAATAGTCATTTTTGGAAAGAATGGAAATCTGGAAAATTGTTTAAGTTAGGAATAGTTGAGTTTTGATCAACTTCAAACGGCCGTAGCTCCTAGCTCAGGATGAGTTAGGTGTACTTCCAGATATGGTTGGGAAGCTCTTAGAATGATCTTTCCAACGCTGCCAAGTTTACGCGATTCCAAGTTGGTATGAGCAAGTTATTCCCTTTGGAAGTTGGGTTGTTGGATTAAGTAAGTCTAATCCGAATTATGGAAGGGTAATTTAGTCTTTTCCTTACCTAATTATTCTAATTCGTTTTTAGGAGTTTAATTGGGGTAAAGTCAGATTTTAGTTAGTTTTAGAAAAGTGAATTTCACGCTAGGGTTTGGAGAAAGGAGAAGAGGAAACAAGATTTGTCAAGATCGTCGACTTTAGCTTGTGGATTTCGTCGGGGGTGATCCCTACAAGGTATGTGAGATCACATAGCGTTGAGTTAGTTCACCCACGCACAAACCATGATTCAATTCAGCGAATTTAAGTCTTTAAAAGTTTAGAAATTGAGTTCTTGATGAACATTGTTGAAAGTTTCGTTGAATTTCTTATGGGTTGTGTTGTTTGAGTTCTTGCGATTCGATTCATGTTTTTCGGGTGTAATTTTGGTTTGAATCTATCATATATTAAGGGTAAAAATGATTCTAAGCGTTTGGGGAAAAAACCATTGAAGTTTAGAGGGTTTAGAGTTGAAAAACGAAGAAGAAAAGTCGTTAAACACCTGGAGAAAGGGATGGGGCGTCATGCCAGCCAGCGCACCCCAAAGCAGCCTCTGAATGTGGGGCTTTGGGGCGACGCTCCAACCAGAGTGCCCCAACTTGCCCTCTGAATTTTGAGGGCTGGTGCCCGGCGCCTCCCAGAGAGCCAACGATGCTAGTTCTCCACATTCCTCCCCTATCTTTTAGTACTAGTTTCTTAGTGATGTACCTACGTTTTCTAGTTGATTCCAACACTCTAAGGTACGTCTAAAGATCATGAAACCATCCATAAACATGAGATCATGAACCTTACATCCATACTTCAATTCAAGGAAAGTTAAGAGTCAAGTCTAGAAGTTAAGAAGCAAGTCAAGAGAAGTTTATAAAATTTTCAAAAGTCTTTCACAAACGTTTTGACCTTGTTTTAAGACTTAAGTTTCAAGTTAAGCAAAGAGTAAAAAGTTGAGTTCATTTCTCAAAAAGTTATAAGGGAACTAAGTATTCCAAAAGAGTTTATAAATGTTTTCACATTTAAACAAGAAAGGAAACTGAGATTTCCAAAAAAGCTTTTGAGCTAGTTTTTCTGTAAAGAGTAAGAGTAAAGTTCATTCTTCAAAGATTATACATGAACTAAGTATTTTCAAGAGTTAAAATGTTTTCACATTTGAGCAAGAAAGGAAACTGAGATTTCCAAGAGAGCTTTTAAGCTAGGTTTTGAGTAATTATCTCAAACAAAAGAAAGAAGTTTTGATTTTAAATCATATGAGCTAAGTATATTTTGGAAGTAGTATTGAGCAATGATATGGAGATGCGAGTTCATATTAAAAGTCTTCATAAACCATGTAGTCATCATGGGTAGTAAATGATCATACTTTTTAGATAACTCCTTAAGATGTTTTTAGCATAGACTAGTGGATCCACTAAGTTAAGCGTTCTATATGACGGTAAAGTATATGACAGTTCTGACAGTGTGGGCAAGACGTTATATCACCACTTAGGCTCATAGTGGTGGTTGTAAGTTAGAGAATCTCCCATAGAAACTATATTACTTTATTATATGAGTAAAGTTAAGTTTGTTATTGCATTTTCTTTAACGAACTAAGATGTTTTTACCATTTTATAAAGCTTTTCATATATTGCATGTAGTGTTATATCTCTTTAAAGTTATGTTTTGAGATCATCTTGTTAAGTTAAGTCTTCCGCTGAGTAAGTAAGCCAGACCAAGGGTTCGCTTGGGGTCAGCAATGGTTCTCGAGTGCCGGCCACGTCTAGGGTGTTGGCTCGGGGTGTGACACTAAGTAAGTCATAACCTATGGAATATTGTCATTTTTTTTGTATTTTATTATGATCATTGAAAAACAATTAAGTTAATATTTCTATTTAGATATTTATATTTTTACTTGAAATCAAACTTAATAAAATGGGCTGACCGTTTTTTGCCCACAAAAAATTGGGTCAGCCCGCCAGCCTAACTTGTCAAATTTCAAAAAGTCGGTATGGATTAGCGAGGATGGGGTGGGGGTCAGTCCATATTGACATCTCTAGTGTAAAGTAAGCAAATCATGTATGGATTAGCCAGGATGGGGTGGGGGTCAGTCCATATTGACATCTTTAGTGTAAAGTAAGCAAATCGTGTATATATATATTTTTTTTTTGGTTTCCCACCTGATGTCCGATACCTACATTGGAGCTCGACTAAATTCGGATTCGCGCCGAAAAGTCCCACATTGAGAGGTAAAGCGCTCCCTAACAAAGGCAATTTCGTACCCAAGAGGGTTCAAACCCGAGACCTCTTGGTTAAGGATGAAATAGTAGTTACCACTCTACCACAATCCTTGTTGGTAATCATGTATTAGTATTAATATTGCTTAAAATGCATTAAAACATTTTACTCCTAAATGTAAATATTCATTTACTTTGAAATTAAAAATATTACATAAATTTTTTTTTTGTATTTAAAAGTTGTAGGAATTTTTTTTTGACTTAGATGGTACAATAAAACTAATTAAAGTATTTACAATATTTTTCATTCCAAAAAAGACTAAAGTATTTTCTACTATGTTGAATTCTATATTACTCCCTCTGTCCCAATTTATGTGACTTGCTTACCTTTTTACTCGGTCCCAAAAAGAATGACTTTCTATATTAAATAACAATTTGATTACAAAATGTCTATTTTATCCTTAATGAAATGATTTACAATCACATAAATTTCTATCATTTTTTTTGGACCACAAATTTTAAATGTCTTCCTTTCTTTTTTAAACTCCGTGTCGAATCAAACTACCTCACATAAAATGAAACGGGAGTACTATTTACCATAAAAATATGGATAAATAAAGCTTAACATGTATTTTAGTCAACCTATTTGTTATCAATCTATTTTTACCCATTTGAAATATGTCCACTTGAAATATTACCCATTTTTTATTTATCCAATTTCAATCCATCTAAATTTGATTCAACCCTCCATGACCATATTAAAAACACCGGGAACATTATATTGCTTAAGGAACATATTACACATATATTAGAGATTGCATCAACTAATAATACTGAAAGGATGAAAACACCATGCGACTAATTGTAAGATATAAGCTACTTAAAATTTCGGAATTTCAATTTTCCCTTTCACATAGAAGCCACAGAAGTGGGATTAACCCTGCTACAAACATCGCGAATTTCCAATTGAGCGCCCGCGGAGGTAGGCAAGTTCCCCATCTTGATCATAGCAGCAGCAAAATCTTCAAGGAAAACGCTAACATTGTTGCTATAAGTCGTTACAAAATTAGCAGTTGTGGTATTCCCTGTCAATACTTGATCCGAGAACATTATCCCCTGGTTGTTATTTAAGTTATCATAGTAATCTTTGTCGAAAACAGCAGGAGTTGTATCCAATTGTTGCAAATCAGAATCAGTTAGCGTGGCGGAGCAGTTGCATTGGAGTTGTGCGGCAGGATTAACGTTGGTGCTAACGCACACGGTGGCACACCTAGCGAAACCTACCGTGTGCGCGCCAGCTAGTGCGACCATTTCACGGACAGTGAAATTTTTGTCGCTGAATTTCTGTATTTGAACAGTTAGGTTGTCGGATGGAGCTGGAAGTTGAGTTAAAGCACCAGTAAAATTGGCCGTTGTACCATCGCTTCTCCCCAGTGCAACGGTATAAGTTTGTCCTCCTAACTGTCATATACAAAAACAGAGTTTAAGTTACGAGTTTAAATTATACGTATCGATCATATGTTATAAGTTAATGAAACATTTAGTGTAAAACTAAATTAAATCGTAACTTGACTAAAAACTGAATAATGAACTTACTTTAGCAAGAGAATCACGAGCAGCGATAGCTAAAATGTCAGCACAAGATACAGATATGTTGGGGCATGTATCTATAACACTTTGTTTTGCTTGTGCTATCACTTCAAAGCCTCTGACTGAGTTGTTGTTGGGTGGTGAGGTTTGTTCCCCGGTGAATGTTCCATTAATATCATCAAGCAGAATACCTCCATCACAACCCTGTTGTTTTTTTCAAACAAAAAAGATAGCTATAGTTACTCAACTATATGTATGCATAATCAGCTACTATGTTCGTCCCAATTTATATGATGTAATTTAATTTAACATGAATTTTTTTTTAAAAAAAAGAAATATTTTTGAAATTTATGGTCCGTAATAAATCACAAATATTCGTGTGAGTATAAATGATTTCGTTAAGGGTAAAATAAGTATTTTATAGTTAAATTATTACTAATTATAAGAAATATGTCAGTCTTTTCGAAATTGACTAAAAAGGAAAGAATTGAGTTATATAAATTGAAACAGAAAAAATACAAAAGATACAATAACTAATTAAACATAGAGATGTCAAAAGGAACTCAAATATAGGTAACCTGCCTAGAATTTTATGAATTGGACTAAAGATAATTAAAAGAAAAAACAAACCTAATTAGACAAACATTCCTACTATATTTACTAATTCTCCTTATAGTTTAAAATAATTAAATATTATTTCACTAATTAATAATTTTATATCAAATTTTAGATTAGATATTCCTAAAATCATGTATTTTTACTATCAAATATGCTAATATAGAAAAGAAACAAGCGAGATAAAATAAAAATAAATAAGATAATTTATTTATTTCAAATACATATAAATCACATTAAATATAAATACTCCTGTAAAAGAGAAAGTGATGAGTAAGATAAAGGAGAAAAAGTTACCCAAAATTAGCCAAGGACTGATAAAAAAATGTAAGGGAGAATAAACTTTTCAAGTTGGGCTGCGCTTGACTATTAGAAAACTGTTAATTTCACAAATTTCAAGAAGATGGTTCCATGCATGATGCAACTTTACAACTACTACATTAATAAACCCCCCCACAGTTTTCATAATAATGTTTTGAAGTTCGTACCGTCAAATTTTTCAAATATTTTACTGATCACTTTCCTTTCGGACCACTTAAACATTTACGTTTACAAATATAATAAAACAAAAGAAAACTTACTCAGATTCAATTTATTTTATTTTATTTATTAAATAATATAATATGACCATGGAGCCAGGTTTTTATTTTTTATTGGCAGAAAGACTTGAGAGACATCTGTACTTCATTTCGTTTATCAGTTGAACCCTTCTAGTCATCGCTTTGTCAAATGAATCCTTAAACTCAATAAAATTTTATTTTTTAAACTCACCGAGCTTATATGGCACTAAAATAGCTTAGTTAGACAAATACGTGATCCCACACTTTTGAAACAAATAAATATAATATTTTTAATTTAAAATTATCAAAATTATAAGACAAAACAATAATAATAATTTTTTTAAAAAAAATACAGAAAACCTCCTTCTTCACTCCACCCCACCCCACCCCACCCTACCCCTTCTCTCTTCTTCTTCAACTCCACCCTTTTTCTCTTCTTCTTCTTTAACCTTAGCCCCCACCCCCATCCTCCCCCGCCCATACTCCTTTTCTCTTCTTCTTCAACCTCTGCCCACATCCACCCCCACCCTACTCCTTTTCTTTTCTTCTTCTTTGATGTACACATTATCACAATAAAATCGTCAAATAAAAAATTGAAAAATGTTTTTGCAAGAAAATATAACATTCACCATTTTTATAAACTTAATTTTTTAAAATCTATTACTTGAATTTACATATAAACATATTTTTTTTTTAATTTGAAGTTTTTTTTATATGTCTTTTTGTCAAATCAAAATAAATAGAACCCTAAAGCATGTGCAAGAACTAATTATAATTTATCACATTTTGCGTGAACTATGAAGAAAGATGAAAATGGTGATTTTTATTTTTTGAATGAAAATGGTAGAAAATGAGAACAAAAATGATGAAGGGGAAGGGAGTGAAATGGTATAGTGAGAGAGAGAGAAAATTGCATTTTTAAAAATTATTATTTATTTTTAAATATTTAATTTCTGACATGTCATTAAAATAATAATAATAATAATGTGTCATTAAAAAATGACATAATATTTCATGTATGAAATGAGTGTACCACAAGCACACTCATCAGATATGAGAAATGAGTTTATAATATTGTGTTTGAATGAATTTAATGGTTTAATTGGCAAAGTCATAAATACAAAAATTCAACTTACAAATCAAGTCAAGTATAAAGATTTCTCAGGTAATTTCGCCTTTTTTATTTCTAATAAGAGAAAGGAGGACTGGGATTCAATTTGTATATTACACCTAACATAGTACGTTTTTTTTATTTTTAATATGTCCTCAAAAATAAAATAAAAATCCGCTCTTTCCAATTTAATTTATATTAAAGTGTTTGACTGTAAGAGAATTTAAGAAAAAAATAAAAGAACATAAAATTTATGATCTAAAATAAGCATATAATATTTATGTGATTATATCAAGCTTAAAATTAAATTGTTATAAAATATTTTTTTTTTATATAATTAAAAAGGAAAAAATGTCATAAAATTAGAGAAAGAAGGAGTATATTATTATAGACAACTCATCACATAAAATAGGAGGATCGAGATGAAAGAATATTTACATCAACAAAGCAGTCATGGAAATGGAGGCGAATGAGAGAAGCTCCCATGCGCGTTTCATTATCAATGGCACTGTCCACAACTCCTTTCACAGCTGAGAAAACGCATGACTCCTGAGATAATTGCTGACTCAAATTATCTTTGTCTGAATTTCTCTTCTCATTATTCAAAGTTAAAATACTGACTGCGCCTGTTTCCAACAAATCAAAATCTGAAGATCCGTTATTCATGATCACGGCTTCATAAGTATTTCTATAAATAGCAACACCTGCAAGTGCAAGTGCCACAAGGCTCACTGCAAGGCTCAAATGGCTCAAACGAAAACCCATGACTTATAGAAATTATTAAATGTCTATTTGGAGGAAACAGAGGCTTTCGGGATGGTTTTTTTGCCTATATTTTTACTTATATTTATAGGCAAGTGAAGACTTACTATTGGTCATGAGTTAGTATGATTAATTTATTGCTTTAAATATCGAGGAACTTTCCCAAATAGTCATTATAATAAACTTAATTATGGTTCATAACTATAGCTACAATTTAAGCAACCTTGTTTATATAATTCGCGGGTACATTTGTATAATTCAATTATTTTTGTATAAATTCGAAATAACGAATTTATACAGCTACAAACATCAGAAGTTAAACAGCTATACAAATTCCGGATTATACAAAATTTACACAAATTCTGAATTATACAAACGTGCAAATTATACAAAACTAAAAGTTGAGCCGCGTAGTCATAGCTAAAAGTTGGCCGCGAATTGTAATTAAGCCAAACTATAACTATGTTAAGTAATTAACTACTATATATTTGCTTATATGCGTAATTTTTCCTTAAATAATTGTGTGATTACAAAAATTGACCATCAAGTTTTTATTTTGTAAAATAAAAAGTACTTTCTATATCTATTTTATATTTTGCGAGAATATCAAAAGAGCTATAAATATTCATAAAATATGATATGATGATATAGTTACTAATGATATTGACACGTTCAATTTTATTAAAGAGTAATACACCACAACTCAAGTTCAATTTTACTTTTTTTTATTTAGCTAATATTTGATCAATAAATCTTTTTTTTTTAGTATAGTTTTGTGATAGTGTATTATACTTTTGTTTTATAAAATTTTAGTTATTTGGCAAGATTATAAAAAATTGGGATGATTTTTATAATTTCACAACTTGTGAATTTTATATTCATGAGCAGAAAATACAACCTAAAAATTTAAATATTATTCCGACGTGATCAAAGAGTGTGTACATGACATCACGACTGGTGAACCCTTCGGAAAAAGGAGAACGGGGAAGACACGGTAATTTGGTGGACCTATTTGATTCTTTGTCCTGTTTTTTTTTTCTTATAATTATCTGAAGAAATTTGTATATAATCAAATCAGATATTATAAAATTAATGTTAGGGATCAGAGTGGGATAGCTGTGAGGGTCAAAAGGATACGATATTTTTTTCCCTACTTTCATTAGAAAAAGTCATTTTATAATTTTAAAAAATTTTATTGTAAAAAATATTTAAACAAGTGAAAATTTAAAAAATACTTTACTGCATACCAAATACCTCCTCCTCTGACCGTATCTGTTTAATTTTTCATGTTTGATTGATCAAACATTTGTTGACACATTTTATTTAGGAAAATTAATTCGTTAAAAATAAAAAAATAATTACTTTCTTAATGAAAATAGTGAGGAAAAACAAATTATATAAATAACACTCCATATCAATTGTATTTTTTCCAACCTTCCATACACCTTATCATCATCCCACACTCACCTCCATAATATTTATATTTATAGAATGATATTTTTTGGTTATGTTAAAAAAAAATCTGTTCACTTATCATAAACAATAGTTTTCGACATTTTCCATGAATTTCTTTTTGTTTGTACCGACCAGCAGGGGCGGATTTACGTTGAACGAAGGGGGTTCATCCGAACCCCCTTCGTCGAAAAATTACACTATATATATAAGATTAAATTTTGAATATATGTGTATACATATAATATTGAACCCCCTGAACATACACCAAAGGCGTAGCTCAGTGGCGTTGNTTATAAAATTTTAGTTATTTGGCAAGATTATAAAAAATTGGGATAATTTTAATAATTTCACAACTTGTGAATTTTATATTCATGAGCAGAAAATACAACCTAAAAATTCAAATAGTATTCCGACGTGATCAAAGAGTGTGTGCATGACATCACGACTGGTGAACCCTTCGGAAAAAGGAGAACGGGGAAGACACGGTAATTTGGTGGATCTATCTGATTCTTTGTCCTGTTTTTTTTTCTTATATATATCTGAAGAAATTTATATATAATCAAATCAGATATTAAAAAATTGATGTTAGGGATCAGAGTGGGATAACTGTGAGGGTCAAAAGGATACGATATTTTTTTTCCTACTTTCGTTAGAAAAAGACATTTTATAATTTTAAAAATTTTTATTGTAAAAAATATTCAAACAAGTGAAAATTTTAAAAATACTTTACTGCATACCAAATACCTCCTCCTTTGACAGTGTCTGTTTAATTTTTCATGTTTGGTTGGTCAAACATTTGTTGACACATTTTGTTTATGAAAATTAATTCATTAAAAATGAGAAAATATATAATTACTTTCTTAATGAAAATAGTGAGGAAAAACAAATTATATAAATAACACTTAATATCAATTGTATTTTTTCCAACCTTCCATACACCTTATCGTCATCCCACACTCACCTCCATAATATTTATATTTATAGAATAATATTTTTTGGTTATGTTAAAAAAAAAATCTGTTCACTTATCATAAACAATAGTTATCGACATTTTCCATGAATTTCTTTTCGTTTGTACCGACCACAGTTTGTGTTTATTCTTTTGTCCAAACATTATTTTAGTCTAATCTTCTAGGATTTCGAATAAGCACATGGTTGACGAACTCTCGTTTCCAACAATTTCTTTATTGATTAAGAAGAATAAATAGGATTTAAAACTAGTTTGTTAGAATTAATTACAATTTACATCCGATTATAAATTGTTAGTTTGTCACATCTTAAACTTGTAGATCTAAATTACTAATTCATGTATTACTAATCACTGTATTATTAATTCTTACATTAAAGTGATATATAAAAGCTAAGACTAAATTATAAATTGTTAGTACTATTTCTTTATATATATCTAGAGCTTGTAGGCCTACTACATTTACTTTTTCTTTCTTTCTTTCTTTTTTTCCTTTAAAAAAGGGTGGGATAGTCATTATGAGATATTAGAACCCTGCACCCAAGTAATACAAGATTGAGTAATTGCAACCCATGACTCTAATTGAGTCTTGTAGACTATGTATATTTTAGATGTTTAATTTGATAATATTCAACAAACTTTTAAAGTATGATATATAATAGGACATGATCAACTGTTATCCAACCAAGTATTGAATACAACTATACAAGCAATATATACGTGGTTAGTCAATATATATACTGAAAATAGACATTTGAATTTCAACATGCATGCATATGTATGCATTCTTTGAAATCTCAGGCCAGAGATATAAATAGCGTGTGTCAATATTCAATGCTTAAATTATAATGATGCCATATATGAAACTAACATTGAACGATAAGGAAAGGGGTGAAAGTGAAAGAAGAACAGGTAAAAGTCAAGAGTCAAGACAATATTATTAGAATAATCTCATCAGTAACATGTGAACGTGATATGTTATTGTTGACAATTCAATTATTTTAGAGCATAAATATACGTACATCCTCTGAACTTGAAATTTTAGGTCAGGTTTCATTATTTATATGTGGTAGCAGGTAGGATTGTATATGGACTGAGTTGGTTCAAATATTTTAATTATTAAATCATTTATTTGTATTGGGGTTTTAAATCTATAAATTAAATTGTGGGTTTTCTAATCTCTGTTTTTTGGAGTTTTTTCAGAAAGTCTTAATAGAAACATATAATTAACGGGTGCTTTAAATATATATTTTCTTTAATGCTAATCAAGACAAAGTTATCTAGACAAAGTTATCTGAGGTGTTTTTTTAAAAGGAAAATCACATAAAATAAATAGTACTAAGTGTTAATTGTGGGTTTTCTAATCTCTGTTTTTTGGAGTTTTTTCAGAAAGTCTTAATAGAAACATATAATTAACGAGTGCTTTAAATATATATTTTCTTTAATGCTAATCAAGACAAAGTTATCTGAGGTGTTTTTTTAAAAAGAAAATCACATAAAATAAATAGTACTAAGTCTTGTTAAAATAAGTCTAATAAGTATTAATTACATGTCTAAACATTAAAGAAAAATAAAATTAGGGTCATGTATTTTAATTGTCTAAAATAATGTAAGATTAAGGGACAAATTTCCAAAGAGCTTATCATTTTTAGTGTTGAATTGATTATTTTTTTTTGTTAACATTAGTATTGATTTAATTTTAATTTGAGCTTTATTATTATCTATAGGCCAAATATAATCTTTATTAGACGTTTAAAAATTGTAAAGTAATGTCGTGTTGGTTTGATTTGACTTTTTTAGTTGAAATCAAATAATTATGAATATGATAGAATATTCTTTCCAATACCAAATCAAACTTTTTTCCAACTTCACTCAAATTATCGATTTGATATGATTTGTTGATTTTCATCGTACACCCTTAAATATGTTGTTTCGTCAAGTCATTAGGTTGTACGATATGATAGATCTCTCGGAAAGCTATTTCAGATGACTTTGCGACAAATCTTGTCTAAGAGTCGCAACAAGTCTTTAAACAATTTTCTTAAAACCAAAAATTCATTCAATTTGGTCAAAGTATCAATCAAGTTGTAACAATGTTTCCTCCTAATGACTTTTTGTGACACTTATTGGTTAAAAAAAAATAAAATTAACTTTGGTAATACTTAATTAAAGTTAACTAATTTAATATCTTTGATTTGGAATAAAGTGAAAACTATTAGTCACCTTTCTCAAAATCAACGTTTTGCTTTGTTCGTATTTGTGGTCGTTTGTGTGAAGTTGAACAACAATTGAGAAAGCAAACAACGTGATTCTTTTGCTTTTTTAGACTAAACCGAAATATCAAATTAAGGTGCACAGTTGCTTTCTTATAATTACACTTTTGAAATTTTCTCTTTTTCCCCTTTATTATAGGTATTGAGTCAAAATAATATCATGTTTTTTTGGTGTTTTGCCTTTAAATATAAGGAAGATGAGATCCTCATGTTTTAATGTACGTAAAACGGTGGAAGAATTAAGGACACGTAAAAGAGAAAATTTACTTATGTCCATGTTGGTCGGCAGTTATAAACCTTACAACCAGGGACACGTAGCGGACATTATTCGTCATAAAACTACGTCATATATTATATAATATATATATAGGTTAAATTCTATATTTAAAAGATATATATTTAAAGTTTGACACTCTTGACAAAAGCTATGTTTTGGCTCTACGGTAATGAATGTCCACTTAAAAGAAGGAATTCTGCGGGTGTCTTTAATTTTTTTATCATGTTAAGAAAATATTTGTGCGGAGAATAGAGCCAGAATATTTTCATTTTTCTCTAGTTCCCCCTCCCCGTCTTCCTTATTTGTGGTTGAAATTGAGTGGGTAATGTTCAATTAAGTTTATATTATCTATCCTTAATCATGGTTTGTATTGGTTTAGTTTGTAAAAAATGAAGAATACCATTTACCATTGTTAATTTTGTTGAGCTTAAAAAAATTGTTGAAAAAGACAAAGTGGATAAATTGATTTTTGAATAGTTAGATTGAATACAACAATGGATAATTGTTAGAATTGGTATTATAAGATTGCACATCAAATTTAGATTCATGTGAAATTGATTTGAATCAATTCTGAAATAAAAATATGTTGTTAAAATAATTTTATTTTAACACAAGTTATAATAAAAATATGTTGTTAAAATAATTTTATTTTAACACAAGTTATAATGTTCATCCGGGATTTTATAGTCATTTCTGTTGATTTATAAAAATTTATGACGAGATAAGTCTTGCCATCAATTTGAAATTCACCAGAATTTGTAGTCAAAATTCTGGCAATTTATCAAGATTTAGCAAGAAATTTTAGCAATTATTGAATGTTGTAACAAAACATTTTTTTCCTTAAATTTAAAATCTTGGTGATTCACCGGGATTTTTGTACCCATAAATCTCTGTTTGCATGATTTTTTCTTGGTGGAGTTAAAACTATTTGGGAAACTTTCAAAAACAACAAACATTACGCCTTAAATAGGACTTCATTTTTTTTTTTTGGTAACCAATGTAAACTATTACCATAACCATCCAAGAACAATTACAAATAAAGAGTACCCTCTCCTGATAACAGGTTCAGGTCTCCAACCAAACAAGGAAACTAATTACAAAATAAATGCTGAATGAAACCTCTACATCTTTGAGCTTTCTTTGAATTACTCAAGAATTGTATTCTTTCTGTTATCTCCTTCTTAATCTGTATGACTGCATCTTTTGTATTTACATTCTTTCCTTTGTACTTCTTCCAATTTCTAGCACGCCAAGTGTAATATAGGACTGCTCCACTAATTGCCGCAATAATCTCCTTTTTAAACTGCTTCCAATGTTTCTCCTTTATTCCATCCAGAAACTGTTTAATCCCATTGTTTATCAAATATATACCTGTCCACTGAACTATCTCTTGCCATACCATCTTAGACCATTTACATTCTTCAAACAAATGCCTTGTGGTCTCCATAACTTTCTCTTCACATAGACAACATTCAGTGTCATCAACCTAAATGTGCAGTCTCAACTTTCTCTCTTGTGTAAGCAATCGACCTTGTATAGCTAGCCACACCATGAATCTGTGTTTTGGTAGAGCCACAACAGTCCACACTAAATCAGCAGTTTCCAATTGTTGTCTTTGCCCTTTCATTGCCAAATAACTCTGTGTGATGGAATATGTACCATTTTTTGTCAACATGTATCTTCCCTGGTAGGACTTCATAGTTATAGTTTCACTAATTACAATTCGTAGCTATATTTTGGTGTGCTACGCATTTGTATTTCTTTGCGGATTTTAGAGAAAAAATACAAATACAAACTGATTTGTATCAAAATGAATACATATTAAGAGGGGAAAGGCAAACGAGATTGAGAGAGGAAAGAGAAAAGATTGTATTTTGTATTTATTTTATGCATAATTGTTTTGTATTCTGTATCAATTGTATTCGAAATACAACAAATACAACTGTAGTCATCCTCTCTTTGATTGGATACAATCGATACATAATACATAGAGGATGAATGCATATTGTATTTGTATTAATACAAATACAATTAATACACAAATATAAATACAGTTTTTCGAATACAATTGATATAAAATAGTACAAAACTCTCACCTATATTTGATTAAATACAATTGATATACAAATGAATTTCTTCTTACTGGCAAGAAAGAGAGGGTGGGGGAGAGGGAGGAGAGGCAAGGGAGAGAGTTTGCTATAATAACAACTTGTAATTTTTTTAAACTATACATGTTTTCCATAAATATATTGACATTTTTGCCATATTCCATAATTTTCCCAAGGCACATCCTATTAATGCAAAACATATTGGCTGGCCCATAGCGAAAGCCTAATTCTAATGCATACTAGCCCAATTTGCATTGTTGGAACAACTGACTAATACTAGCTTGTTCAATTTTTATTAGTGAAAATTTATAATTGACATATATATGACTAATAATTTCAAGTTATGACAGTATAATAATTCTTTCAAATTATAAATAAAAAAAATTGCAGGTTCTAACAGTTTATTAAAAGAAAAAATGTTTAAAACAACAATAGAAATTAATTTGTTTGAAAAAAAAGAAGGTAAAAAATGGATAAAGTAGTGGTAATTAATTTGAATTGATTAATGATAATTAATATGTGCATAAAATTAGGAGATTGAATAAAAAAAGGAATATTTGTTTTTCATTTTCAACTCCAATCAGTTAAGTTTAGTTCAAAAACAGATTTTTTTGCTTTTATTCAAATGTTCCTCTCTCTTGTCGATTATTTTTGGATTTTTCTTCACTCACAACTAGTTTCATTTCGTTTTTATTCAATAATCTTCATTTTTTTTGTAATGGACAGCTTCTTATCAATATTAATAAATCATGGTGGTAGATGTGATATCCTTCAGGTTAGTGATCTTTGCGATTTTTTATTTGTATTGTTATACTTCTCAAATATAAAAAATAAAACAAAAAATTAAGAACAATGATGCTAAAAAATAAATTTTCAAATTTTGTTTGTGTATAACAGAATTTGATTATGACTTTTTTGTATGAACATTTTTGTTTGAGATTACATAATATAAGTTTGATTTTGGTATGAACTTTTTTAAAATTTAAGATTTCTGGTAAAAAAATTACATAAAATTTATCTCTAATTGATATAATGTTTATACCATGTTTAACAAAATTTGATTATGTCAGATTTTTTGTTGTGTATAATAATTTAATTATGGCATTTTTTTAAAAATGTATAATGTTATATTTTGGTATGAACATTTAATTTTTTCGTTATTTGTCTTTGGAATTTGTCTACTACTAATACCAGACATGTATGACAATCGATAAATTGTATACTACTAATTTGAGAATGAACACTGATTACAAATGTTTATAACTAAATTTGTTCATTCTTTGTATGAACCATTATTGATTTTTTGGTATGAATACGGTTTAAAAATTGACGTAAATTTTGTATGAAATTGATATAATAGTAAAATCAAACTTGTATGGAAATTTATGGAGTAGTTTTTATGGCACAAAAATGGTATGATTTAATTTATTTTTGGCATTATATTGGTATGGAATTGTGCATAATAGTGGGATGAAATTGATATACTATTTATTTAATAAAAGACAATTACTAGTTATAAATTTTATGATTTTGTATTCTTTTTGGTATGAATCTTGTATGAATCAGTGTTTACTTTTGGTATGAAATAGGTATAGAAAGTATGCATAAAATGGTATGAAATTTGTATATTGATATAACATATGTATAAAAGTTATTTGTACTTTTGTATCCTGTAATCCCGACACAATAATTTATGATGGAACATGAAAATATGCAATTCAAAAAGTTTCGGAGCATAAATTATTGTCGTCTGGTTCAAAAAGACTGTAGGGAGACCACAACTTGAACGCTGGAAAGGGTTTGCAGGTCTAAGGTTACGTACAATACATGTCGTCGAGAGGGACACAACAAAAAGACATGTTCAAATTACCCTGCAGAAAAAAAGACATGATTTATTTTTATCTTGATTTGATTGTTTCATTGTGACAAACTCGTGTTTTGATTTACTTTGTCTTTTAAGTTAATGACTTATATATCAGAATACTTATTATGTGTACTAATTAATTATTTGTGTATTCGATGTTTTTAAATGTATAGTCAAAAATTAGGTAATGCCGGTATGCAATTGATCGACTGAAAAAATTAAGTCAAATCTTAGTATGAAATTGGTATACATTTGGTACCAAATTGATGTCCCAGTGATAAAATTGAAAAAACAACATGTAATTGAGATTTCAATCGTAATAATCAACTTATAACTAGTTAATATTGTATTAAATTTGTATACATTTGGTATGAACTGATATCCCATTGGAAAATTTGAAAAAACAATATGTAATTGAGATTTCAACTAAATTAGTCAGCCTAAAACTAGTTAATTTTGTACCCAATTGGTATACATTTGGTATCAAACTGATATCTCATTGAAAAAATTGAAAAAACAACATGTAATTGAGATTTCAACTGAATTAGTCAGCCTAAAGCAAGTTAATTTTGTATCCAATTGGTATACATTTGGTATCCAACTAATATCCCATTGAAAAAAAATGAAAAATTAACATTTAATTGATATTTCAGCAAAATTAGACAATCTAAAATAAGTTAATGTTGTATCCAATTTTTATACACTTGATATCCAACTTGAAATTTTAGAACAAAGACTAAAATTAAAAATATATGAAATTGATATCTAACTGGTATAAATTTGGGAAGAATAAATCTGACAATGTAAAACAACGCATATTATATATTGTTGTAAAAAACTGTAGCAAAAGAAAGATACATCATCCAAAATCAAAACATGTAATAATTAAAAGTCTAAACTGTAACAAAATATTTCAAAGTTCATTTTTTTGGCCTTGGTGTAGGATAATTGATAGTATCTTAAGCATGTTCTTTTGTTATGCAGGGTCCACCAAATTTGCTAGCAACCATTCCAGTTACTTCACTCTCACTAATTGTGCCATCAACGTTCTTGCTTCTTTCATACTGCCACATGATTGTGGCGTACCTTTTACGGTGGTACTTTGCATCAATGTGAATTAGACCCATATCAAAAACTCCATTGCTAATATATTTAGCGAAGAGACATGCGTACAATCCATAATTGCTGAAAAAACATTAAAGAAAAAAATTGAGAAGGAAAGTGAATTACTTATTATGAACAAAACACAATAAGATAGGAATACATACTTTGAACTTGGATCTTGTTGAGGCACATTCTTTATAAATATAACTTTAAGCTTGGATATAGGCTTGTCAACTTATGCAGGTAGTTTATTGAAATATAGGTCCTGTGTGTATGTAGGCACATTTATTGTGGCAAGTTTATCAACTCCTTTCTCCACATTCCTTGTGTGTAGATCTCCTCCCATCATTGAATCATATATATGTGGAAGAGTTCTGCTGATTTTATTTTTGAATGAAGAAGACGAACGTTGAAGATGGTGAGAGAGAAAAAGTTAGTTCTCTGTACAAGAGGAACGTGGGGGTGGGGGTGTGGGGTTTGTGTGTGGGTAAAAGCGGAAGGTGGGGGTGTGGTGGGAAGTAGCCGTGTGAAAACTGAAAAAAAATTCCTAAAATGGTGTAAGAGATAATAACAATTGATTCTCCAATAACATTAATATCCCTAAAATTGTGTAAGAGATAATGACAACTGATTCTCTAATATTAATGTATTTCTCTTACTTATTAATTATAATGTAATTATAAAAATAATAACTAATTAATAAATAAAATAAAATAAATTATAGATTAAAAATAATCTGTTAATACTTGTAATTAAAATGTTATAAGTAGTAATATAAAAAAAGTACATTTAAAGATTGTAATATTAAGCCTTAAATAGATATGTGGGGTGATTTTTNAATGTAATTATAAAAATAATAACTAATTAATAAATAAAATAAAATAAATTATAGATTAAAAATAATCTGTTAATACTTGTAATTAAAATGTTATAAGTAGTAATATAAAAAAAGTACATCTAAAAATTGTAATATTAAACCTTAAATAGATATGTGGGGTGGTTTTTCCTTTTTATTAATATAAATTTTCTCTTAGCATGTAATCCAATTATTATTATTTTTGTCTTTGGAGCCAAAAAAATAGTGCTTTTCTTGGAATAATTTTTTTCCTTTAGCACAAAGATTCTAATACTAGGATTCATTATGTTTGGCACAAGATCCATACATGACACTTAATTCCAATTCCTCCTCTGTTGTAAGTATAATAACTTTTAAGGATTCAAATTCAATCAGAAGAATCAAGTTGAAATACATTGCAATAACTAATGATCACTCTCAACATATACCTTGGATTCTTTTAATTATATACTATGATATGAAACAACATTAACATACATATTAAATTCTTCACAATTAGAGGAAATAAACTCTTCAACAATGTACATCAATAAAATTAACTAGTACCTTCAGAAATCAGAATTATTAAAATTTCCATTAATCAATTTCCGCATTACATATCTCAAAGAGTTCACATCAATAATCGGTTGTTCGAGAGGATACTGAACATCCATCTTGTAGGTGAGGGTTCGATTCCCCACATTATTATCTCCTTCCCATTTTCCCTTCCTTGCCCCATTTTTTTTTTTTTAAAAAAAAACTTAATAATAGGTTGTTCAGTTTTCTATTGAGTATTTCATGAAGAGTCCTATTCACAAATGCCACCTTTTTGTAATTACTGAAAAAAATATTTTAGTTGCCATCCAATCCCGGGGCCCAGTCATTACTGTGCGTTATGGACAAAAAGAACCAAAATTTTAGCATATAGTTGGCCTAAAGCTAATCCTATTTTCGATATGTTTTGATAAAATGTCACATATCTATATAATAAGAAGCTAAGTATTTCATTGTCTTTAATGATGACAAACGACAATTAGATTCACATTTTATGTGGAAAGAGAATAGGAAAGAACATGTACATAGATTATAGTAGAGCCAAATTTAGAAATTTGAATTTATGATTTCGGATAGAAAAAACAACTTATTTGATTTCTGAATAATTTAGTTATACATATTAAGCGGATATCTTTAACATAAAATAATATATATTATTTTGACTAAAACTCTAGTAGGGAAGTTTGGTATTTTATAGACAGCTTATGTGCCAAAAATCGTATTTTATTTTGGAAACTAAATTAAACATCACGAGATAAAATTAGAAGAAGAGAGTAACAACTAACAACAAAAATTTCATTGAATTACGAAGAAACCACATTAATGATGGCAAAAAAAAAACAAAGAACCATAGCAATGAACTTCACTAATAAAACTAGACGACACATACATAGGGGGAAAAAAAATAACATGATAGAAACTAATAGACCTAGCTAGCATAGCTTAATAATCCTACTCCAAAATGAATGCCCATAATAAAGCACATGCTAATACGAGCCTACATCACATCGTTTTCAACGCTATGAGCGAACCACATTCTCGATTTTTCCATCAAATCAGGGCTCAACCTTACCATTAGCACACAAAACTCCTTCTCATTCAAGCAATCATCTCCATTCAAATCCCCTTCCCTCAACATGCACATTAGTTCATCATCACTCATTCCTTCCAACCCTAACAACGCCGAATTCCTCTTCAAGCTCTCAAACGTGATCACTTCCCTCTCCTTATCCATCAATGCCCGGAACCCGTTCTTTAGTTCATTCAAGAACCCTTCTGACCCTAGTTTCTCCACCATAGACGGAAAGAAATCCTCAAACACAAAGTCACGTCCCAATGCAGCCATGTCTTAAATTAATTAACGTACTCGATGAATTTTTGAAAATAGAGATTGTTATTTTGTTAGTACAAAGGATGAGTTGATGAATAATAGATGACTCAACATTGGATATATATAAGAAGAGGAAAAAAATGAGGAAATTTACGAGGAAGGAACATAATGAGGATAAAAATAGTCATTTCATAAGACAAGTTTCGTGGAAGTTGCATGGGAAAGTACCCAATAAATAATCTATTCATATGATGATGATGAAGTACACCACTTTTTAGATTTGTAAGGGCAATTTCCTATGACTGTCCCAACAGACAAAATAATACTCATGTAACGTTAATTCACTACTCCATTTGGTATGTAGTTAATTCACCTTCACCATATATATTCGTCCCCTATATATATCTTACTAACGATTTCCTTTTCAAATTAATTTGCTTTTTTGGATGGATAGAGCTGTGGTGACCACAATCATTATTCTAATGTTTAAACATCAAATCTTTTTTGGACAAATTGTTATCATTAGAATTTTTAGCTTTTTTTCCCGGAAAATTATTTCACTTTACTTCAAAAAAATATAACGTTTGGTCATGAAAATTTTATATATAACTTGAAATAGTATTTGAAATTTGAAAAACATGAACCACCCAAAACCTTGTTTTTACTTTTACTATATTTTTCTTTTTAATAAATTATTACCCTAAATTTTTTATTTTTATAAAAATAATCTCATTTAAATTATATTTTAAATCAAGTGACCTTACGAGATCCCTAATTTAATTGTTAATATTTTTTAAAGAGTAAAATCTAGGAATAGCAAAGATAAAAATTATATTAGCGTTTTATAGTTACAGTTTTGCTATTTACGCTCCATAACCAAATTAAGTTTGCTATGGAACATCTGATTTGTATAAATCGGATGCTAATTCGTCTGTGTCTATGAAAATTGTGTTTGTATATGTATATGTTCTTTGTGTTAGGCTAGAGTGGTGAGCGAGTTTGGGAGAGAGATGAGAGAAGCAAGCGAGAGAGGGCAGAGAGTAGAGAAAGGTGAATTGTATATGTATATCAGTTATATAATTGTATTTATGTAACTATTATGTATATGTATCAATGATTGTGTTTGTATATCTGTATAAAATTTAAATTCGTATACAATTGAATCGAGTTAAAACATTTGTATATCAAATCTCTCTCACTTTACACAAAGACAAATTATACAAATTGTATAATTTGTGTTTGTATAAAGCGAGAGAGAGAAATGCAAAAAAGAACTGGGTAAGGGAAGATTTGCATTTGTATAATTATAAGTGTATAGGACAGTGATATATATATTTGTATTTGTATATACAATCTCTCTCGCTTTATACAAACACAACCATAAATTATACATTTGTGTTTGTATAAAGTGAGAGATAGACTGAAAAAGAGGAGAGTGGCGAGCAAGATTCCAGAGAGAGAAGAGATAAGTGAATGACAAAAAGTTTATTGCGAATTGAAAGTAAATGAAACTATAGCTATAACATTTATTTTAAATTAATAATTTGTTATAATGCACAATTTTTCTTTTTCGACAGCCCGTGTAATGATGAGTTGGACTTGATATTTTTTGGCCTACAAAAATATGATGTCAGTCAGACTCGTCGAATTCAAATCCCTGTAGGCTCAACTTGGATGTATTGGATTGATCTTTATAGAGTATAATTTTCTTGGGGAAATACATAGATTTCTTCTTGAATTTATTTCGAAAAGTAAGTTAAATTTAAATTATTATGAAGATCTATTACATATCTTTACTATTTAAAAGTGAATTTATTTATCCCTGAGATGTGTAATATCACTTTCACAATATGTGGTGTATTACATTCGCTGCCACATCAACACCATGTCTGCACCATGTCAGAAATTAAAAAAGAAATATTCTTTTTTATTTTTAATTAACTTTTCTTTTGTTAGCTATATTTTACAATAATTAATTATTAAAATTCTCTAATAATTATATTTCTTTATAGCAAAATTACAATAAGATGAAAATTTTAACAATGGCCGCCAATAACACTAATCGAAACATGGAGCTAATTTATGGAGTGGAAAATTCTTCCGTTTCTCTCAAAAAAGCCCGTCATAGCTGCAACTGCTAAGAAATCCCCAAATTTTATCTCGCCCATGACATTAAGATATCTTTTGTTAACAAACACAAATCAAATCCCACAAAACTTAGATTGATGATAAGTAATTTGCTAAGCAAATCGAGAAGAAGTCGAAGAAGGAAGAAGGATAGATTTTTGCTTAAAAGAAAGAGNATCATTTTCACAATATTTGTGTATTACACTCGCTGCCACATCAACACCATGTCAGTACCATGTCAGAAATTAAAAAAGAAATATTTTTTTTTTATTTTTAATTAACTTTTCTTTTGTTAACTATATTTTACAATAATTAATTATTAAAATTCTCTAATAATTATATTTCTTTATAGCAAAATTACAATAAGATGAAAATTTTAACAATGGCCGCCAATAACACTAATCAAAACATGGAGCTAATTTATGGAGTGGAAAATTCTTCCGTTTCTCTCAAAAAAGCTCGTCATAGCTGCAACTGCTAAGAAATCCCCAAATTTTATCTCGCCCATGACATTAAGATATCTTTTGTTAACAAACACAAATCAAATCCCACAAAACTTAGACTGATGATAAGTAATTTGCTAAGCAAACCGAGAAGAAGGAAGAAGGATAGATTTTTGCTTAAAAGAAAGAGGAGAAAAATGTGCTTCATCAAGAGGGTGGGGTTGAAGAAGAAGAGGGGGGTGGGTTGTGAAGAAGAAGAGATGGAAAGAGTGGGGTGGATTTAATTGAATTTTGATTTTTTTTCTACTTTAATAAATCTGGCGCGCCTATTTTTATTATTTTAAAAATTATTTTGCCACATCAATTTTAGGAGATAAATAAATTTACTTTTAAGTAGTAAAGGTAGATCGTCATAATAGTCTAAACGTGTAACTGACTTTTCGGAACAAGTTTAAGGAGAAATCTACGCCTTTTTCCTAATTTTATTACCTAAATAAAATTTTATTTAGATAAAAATATATCTATCTGAATCACAAAATAAACTCCAAAATTTCACGGCAGTTCAAAACATCATAAAAGTTCAAGAGAAGCTACTGGATTTTGAACATTTCAAACTCCAAAAAATTCTAGTAACTTTTTGTATTTTAGCTGTGAGTACTTTTGTCCAAATTTATTTACACCTTAAGAATTTTTATTTTTTTTCAATTATTATTTTAAACAACGAGAAAAATTTGAATTCAAATTGAGGGTTGATTTTTGTTCATTAAAAATGTGAAGGGGTATTGTTTTCCAAACCCAAATTTTTAATGGTGTGGAGTGAGTTTTTTTTATGATAAATTTGATTAAGTGATTTATAAGAGAAAAATCTAAGTTAAGTTTCCTTAGTTTACAAAATAAAACTAATTGACATTGCTATATAATTCTTCATAGTTGAGTGATCTATTGAAATATCTATCCATTTTTACTAGTCCAATTTGAAAAACTAAAGAGATAATTTTTCATTTAATACATGTTTAGCCCTAATTATTCCATTAAGTACTACTTATAATTTCTAACTCATTTCGATATTTAATGACAAAAACCAAAGGATACTTTCCAGTTTCCACTATTACCTTTTTTATTATTTTCAAACTGTTCTTTAAGAAAATGTATAATTATTAAGAACGTCATTAACTGAACGGTAAGTATGAAAGAAAATCTCAATAATTCTCTTGAACCTCGAACAATTTACTTATTTTGAATTAGAAAGAAAGTCTCAATAATACAATTAATATGAATTAGAGGGAGTAACTTATAATAAAGGGTGATAAAGTAAAATTATAAGTTATTTTTTTTAATTAAGATTGTGCCAAATCATATATGGACATATGGAGTATAAGGAAAAGATTCAAATTTATGCAATGGTATCAACATGCATGTTTTTGAACTATGTAAAATGATTTAAATTTGCCCCATATAACTTTAAAGAAGGGGGTTATTATTCCGATGCTGATATAAATTTTTTAATATTTAGAACTTCCAAATTTCAATGGTAATATGTATATCCCAAGCTCAAATTAGCCATTCGCAAGCGTCAAATCATTTTAAATGAAACTCAAATCGTAAATAAGTGGACCATCAATTTAAATATTGTATTGAAACTTTATCGATCTAACTCAATTATTAGAAACATCAATAGTACGTGATGTCAAAGCTCCACAACAATCACTAATGCTAAAACACACCTAGATGCTTATTATTTAACTTCTAAATTATTTATATCAATTTCATGATTGTCAAGGTGGAGTTTTAGTTGTCGAGGACGGTACTGATTTTACAACAGAATTAAAATATTGACAAGGAGAAAATTGTAAAGATGAAGACGTGAGAAAGATCGTTTAAATAAGATAGTTTTAATTATGTGAAATTTCTGTGTGTATGTTATGTGATTGTTGTCAAGATAAAATGACCATAGAGTAATTATGATCTTCAAGTGGAAAGAATAAATTGCTATTGTGATTTGTGGTGATCGATTTTGAACAATGATGGATGATGGCAAAAAAAAATGAAATCTACACAATTTCGAAAAGTTTAGAGACGAATTTAAATCATTTCGCATAGCTCAAGGATAATTTTTCCTTGTAAGAAAAGACATGTGCGATAAAGCTTGCGTGGATAGTGAGTAAGTGATGGTGTGAATGTCGAATTGAGAATTGAAGGAGGAAAGAGGAGGCTATCTCAACCAAAGAATACTGGGCCTAAACATAAGGAGATAGAATCGGGTCATTTATTGGGAATCATATTTTGGGCCTCCTTTGGTTAATGGGCTCAGTCGAGAATGGGCTGAAGCAAAGTGAGCAATTTAGAGATGTCATACTTGTCACAGTTAGTTACAAATAGGACTTTTCTCGGTGTCTGGAGTCTGCATTGGATCCCCGACTACATTTAAATGGAAAAATTATGCGTATAAGCAAACATAAACTAGTTAATTACTTAACATAGCTATAGTTTGCCTCAATTACAATTTGTGACCTACTTTTAGCTATAATTACGCGTCTCAGCTTTTTGGTTTTGTATAATTCACACGTTTGTATAATTCGGAATTTGTATAATTTAATTTGTATGAATTTTGTATAATTCGAAATTTGTATAACTGTTGACACTTCTGATGTTTGTAATTGTATAAATTCGTTATTTCGAGTTTATACAAAAATAACTGAATTATACAAATGTACCCGCGAATTATACAAATCCGCGAATTATACAAATGAGACAGCTTAAACTGTAGCTACATCTCGTAAATGTGCAAATTACTATAGCTATGGAGCATAATTAAGTTTATTATATTAGCTATTTGCGAAAGTTTCTCAATTTAAATTGCACACTGCAGAGCTCATTCGGAGGTGACGCTACCAACATAATTTTTTCCATACCCAGGACTTGAATAGTTGAACCCAAAACCTCTAGTTAAGAGTGGAACAATTCTACCACTACACCACAACTCATGTTGGTAAATAAGACTTCTTTTTAGTACAAGGCCTTTCGGTCTATATACATGAAAGATATATTTGATCACAATTATTAATGGACGACAAATTTAAATCATTTCACAAACCGTAGTGCAAATAAACCGTAGATTGATGTTTTCATTTCTTTCATCTTCCAACGATATTCTTATTTTTACTATCACGATTCTTGTCATTTTGCGGACAACAATATCCAAATCTGCTTTTCGGGGAAGTATTTTACTTTCGCATATTAATTTTACGTCCATAGAAAGCTGACTAAATTATATTTAATTATAACTAAAAGAATATTAGACAAAACAAATAGCTATAACGATCATTTTTAGAGTCGTGATGTTCAGGCAATTTGTAGATACCTAAAATAATTTTACGAGATACATGTTATCTTTCACTATACGAAATATTGAATAACTCTATCCACTACATTAAAAGGTTATAAACTTTAAAAACTTTCTTATATATGTGAAATTTACAAGAATATATTGTTTAAGAATTTGATTAACAATATATGCACCTACTCTTTTTTAGTTACAAACATAGCAAAGAAAATGATTTTTTGAGTTTTATTTATATAATTAATTTAATATTACTTTTTTCCTTCTTTAATATTTCATTGTTATACACGTTATCTTTTTTTTCCCAATATTTTTTTTATCTCGTGTACCATAATTATCATCACCATAAAGTACGCACGTAACCCAAAAAGAAGGGAAAAAGTAATGCTAAATTAATTATGTAAATAAAACTCAAAAAATCAATTTTTGCTATATTTGTAATTAAAAAACTACATTTATAATTAAAAAGGAGTATATGCATAATTAAAGTCTCTGTTCTTTTCCACAATAACTTAAATGTGTTAAGTCAACTCTAAGAACTTATTGCCTATTGCATTCTCTTAGGGCATCTCCAATTCAAACACCAAATTTTACATTAAATTTGGTGTCAACACTATTTTTTGTGTAATCAACTCCAATTCACTGTATCAAATTTTATACCAAAAATGAATATTTTTCTTTCTCTTCATTATTATATTACTATTGCTTATTTCATTTATATTTTCTTATTTCATAAAATAAATTATTTCTAAAACATTCACCATATACAATTCACATTATTTCCTTTTATAATCGTTTAATATAAAATTATTTTGTACCATAATTTTTTAAATAATATAAATTGCTAGCAAATATTATACATTATACATAATAATTACAAATAAAAGTGAAATCATTAATGAAATACAATTAAATAAAGTATTGATGTATACTTTATTATACCCCATACAATTCATATTTTAATGTATTGATGGATCCGGAAAGAATATGTCAGATTATTAAGTTATTGTTGTAATTTTTTTAAATTATTATGTTTTGTTGTACTTTTTAAAATCACTATGTATTTTATATTTCAATTTTGATGTATGTCAATTACTACTTTGCTGAATGTTTATTATTTTCAGTTATTTTTAAGTACATTGTATTATTTGTTTAAAAATTTATATGTTTGCATTTTTTATTTTTGTGAAGGTTAATTGTAGTTATATCCAATTATAATTTATAGTAGAATTAACATAATTTTTTTAAAAAAAATTCATATATAGAAAAATTAATTTATAAAAAAGCTAAATTTTATATCTAAAATTAATATTATAAAAATATTACATAAAAAATAATTAAATATACAAGAAATTTAATTAAAACATACAATTTATATAATGTTTGATTAAAAGTTTGTATAATGAAATAATATTAAAATATTCAAAAAGTGAATTGATGTGATGAATCCAAATTTGGTGTAACACTATTCACACACCAAATTTAGTGTAAAAATTGGTGTGGATTGGAGCTCAAAACACCAAATTTAAGATTTAGGGTGTGTTTGGTATGAAGGAAAATGTTTTCC
>NC_064293.1:37680886-37693484 GCF_019186545.1 Solanum stenotomum
CAAGGGTAGCGTGAAAAAATGAAATTTTTGAAGTTGAAAATATTTTTTAAAAATAAACTTAAATTTTTTTTTGAGGGGGTGGTAGGGGTGGGGTGGTTGGGGGGCTGGGTAGGAGGTACGTGAGGGTGGGTAAAAAAATTGAATTTAAAAACAAGCTTTAAATTATTTTTTTTTGGTGGGGGGGGGGAGGGGGTTGGTTGGGGGGCTGATTTGAAGGTAGGGACAAAATAAATTGATTTTTTCAACAATCTTTTTTTTAATTGGAAGTTGGAAGAGAGTTTTGGAAAATGTTTTCCTTAAGTTTTGAAGGGAAGTCATTTTCCTGAAATTTGAGGAAAATGAGTTGATTTGGAAATATTTTCCAAAACATTTAACCCAACCAAACATGAGAAAATTGAAAAATGTTTTCCCTCATACCAAACACACCCTGTGTAAAATTTGGTGTTGAATTGGAGATGCCTTATAGAAACAATATATATAAGAAATGCTATACACGAACAAAATAAAATAAGCTTATCCATCTACCATATAAAAGATAATAACAATACAGATTTTGAGGATCAGAAGTCCGAATTGTTAGAATTATAATTCATATAAAGAGTACAGACAAGTTCCTTACGAAAACTTCAATGTAATCGATCGAGAATCTCATATTGAGTTTGACCACCAAAAATATCATTATTAATCAAAAAGTTCAACTCATTGACTAAGAAAAATATCATCAGGAAAAGATTAAAAACAGAAGAGTAGGGTAACTAAGACGAGAATTAAAGATGAGAAAGTGGTCGGATTTACATGTAGTTTTAGGGTGTGTTCGGTATGGTGGAAAATATTTTTTAAAAAATGTTTTTCTAGAAAAACAAGTTCAAGGAAAATGACTTCTCTTAGTGGAAGTAAAACAAATTCTACAAGTGACATTTCATATACCCACGCCACACCTCTATCTCCACACCTCCATCTTTCACGGTATTTGTTTAAATTATACTATATATAAATGCTTTTAAGATAATATTATTTTACTTACCCATCAAACACTAGAAAATAAATAAGAATCTTACTTATCCTTCGTATTAAACACACCATCATTAGTTCAGATCTCTAATAATCTACCAATCACCCTTTTTGTCAGTTCTTCTGACCCTTAATTTTTTTGACTTTTACATACCTTTTCCTACGAAGTTTCCTACCCACATTATGTTATGATACAGAGATTACGTTGACAATCTCATTTTATGTGAAGGATGTTCAGTCAATATACCTTTTCTTAATCATCAGACATTTGAACCACCGTGTTCAAATCAAGCACTGAAGTCCATGTTCAATCAATTTACTTTTTGTATTTTTTATAATTGATGTTGACTTAGAGATTAATTTTAATGAGAAACATGATTAGTGAAGATTCATATAGCCGACATCAACTTGCTTGAAACAGAGACGTACTAGTTGGTTTTGTCATTTGTATTCACATGGGGGAGAATATACTTGTTGACATTGTATGTTCATACCTATTTAGTATAGAAGTTTCCAAATTGTTGATGTGGTTTGGTAAGTCTTTGTGAGGTAATGGGCAAGTACCTTATATTAATCAAAGTGCAGAAATTCCAACTTGACGGCTCAGCCAATGTATTTGATCTACACCAACAGCTGACAAACACAAAAGATAACATTCAAAGCATAACGAAAAGAGAAAGAAGTGTGAGCAAATAGTATTGCAGGCTGCAGCTATAGGTATTCTCCATTTTAGCTTATACAGAATTAATCCACATGCAAATTGGCAGAAGAAAAACTTCATAAGCAATGAAATTAAGCATAAGAGAGATACTTCTATTTCCAGCTGTTCTTGTTCTGTTTCTTTCTATATCAACTGCTTCAGGTATTATTAGCACCAATAAATTCCTGCGAGATTCAGAAACTTTAGTCTCCAATGACAAAAGATTCATATTCGGGTTCTTTAGTCCTGAAAATTCGACGAATCGTTATGTTGGTGTTATGTTTAATGTCCAACCACCAACTGTTGTATGGGTTGCCAACAGAGAGAAACCTTTACAGGATTCTAGTGGAAGAGTGACAATATCTGATGATGGAAATCTTGTAATCTTGAATTCACAGAATAAGAGTATATGGTCATCAAATATTTCACCAGCTGTGAGAAATTCTACAGCACAGATCTTGGATACTGGAAACTTAGTTTTGAACGATAGCTTAAATGGGAGGGTTCTCTGGGAAAGTTTTCGGGATCCTTCAGATTGCTTCTTGCAGACCATGAAAATTGGCGTTGATGTAAGTACTAACACGAGAAATCTGCTGAAATCATGGATAAGTCCTTCAGATCCATCTGTTGGGAGTTTCTCAGCTGGTATTCAACCTGAAACAGTTCCCCAGATTTCCATATGGAAGAATGGGAAACCTCGTTGGCGTAGCGGTCCATGGAATAAACAGGTTTTCATTGGGGTACCAGACATGACTTCATTCTATCTCAATGGATTTGATCTAGTTAATGACAACAAGGGCACCGTGTACCTTACCTATTTATATGCAAATCAGATTGAGCTGACGTTTTTCACTTTGAACTCAACAGGGTTTTTGCAGCAGAAATATATGGATCCTAGTAAGAATGATTGGGAAGTAACATGGGAATTTCCTGCAACTGAGTGTGATTTTTATGGAAAATGTGGACCTTTTGGAAGCTGTGATCCTACAAGCTCACCAATCTGTTCTTGCTTAGAGGGATTTAAGCCGACAAGTGAAGAGGAATGGGGGAAAGGAAACTGGACTCGTGGATGCAACAGAAAGTCCACGTTAGAGAGCGAAAGAAACAGTTCTAACCTTGAGCAAGGGAAGCAAGATTGGTTTCTGAAGCTGCAGTCAATGAAAGTGCCGGATTTTGCTATTTGGGTACCTTTTGTAGATGAAGATTGTGTTAATAATTGCTTGAGGAATACTTCCTGCATAGCTTATTCATACTACACAGGCATAGGATGCATGCATTGGGAAGGAAGCTTACTTGATGTTCAGAAATTCTCTATGGGTGGGGCAGATTTATTCCTTCGCCTTTCATACTCTGAGCGTGGTAAGATCTGCATTTCAGAACTATAATATAAGCTATAAAACTCTGCTTGCCAATGACATATGTATAATGGACACTTATTTCGTAATGCAGATCAAAAGAGAGAATATAAAGTAGTCATTGCCATCATAGTCCCAGTAGGCTCAATAATTCTTGTCATTTTCGGATACATTTCCTGCAAATATGTAGCTAAGCGCAGAGGTAACAAGCTTATCTGAAACATTAGAAAATTCATAGTAGCTTTAATCATACGAATCACTTTATTTCTAATGTCTGTCCTCTTGAATCAGGATGGAAGAGAATGAGTAAGATCTTATTAAGTGAATCATCGCCAAACTATTACAAGGAAGACAAGATAACAGAGGACATCAATCAAGCTAAATTGGAAGAACTGCTTGTATACAACTTTGATATCTTAGCAAACGCAACTGAGAATTTTCATCTGTCCAGCAAGCTTGGACAGGGAGGTTTTGGTCCAGTTTACAAAGTAAGGATTTGTTTGATTGAGTGTCTTGTAATTGTTTTTAAGAAAAGATATCTAAGTATATGATATGATTGCAGGGGAAATTGCCAGATGGACAAGAGATTGCTGTGAAAAGGCTTTCACAGTCTTCTGGTCAGGGGCTACAGGAGTTCATGAATGAGGTTGTGGTGATTTCAAAACTTCAACATCGTAATCTTGTTAGACTTTTTGGTTGCTGCATAGAAAGAGGGGAAAAGATGCTGGTTTATGAATACATGCCAAAAAGAAGCTTGGATGCCTATCTCTTTGGTTCGTTATGATTAGTTTTCTTTTATTTTCCATAGAGTCTAACTAAAACAAACTTTTCTTTAATTTAAACTTGTCAAATTCGCGATGTATTTTCAGGGTCACAACAACAAGAGGAAGAGTTCCTTGATTGGAGTAAACGTGTGATCATCATTGAGGGAATTGGTCGAGGCCTTCTTTACCTTCACAGGGATTCAAGACTAAGGATTATTCATAGGGATTTAAAGGCCAGCAACATTTTGTTGGATGAATACTTGAACCCCAAAATTTCAGATTTTGGGATGGCAAGGATTTTTGCAGGCAACCAAGATCAGGCCAACACAAGCAGAGTTGTTGGAACCTAGTAAGTTCTTGTATCTTTCCCTTTTATCTTTTCATGAATGAAAAGAACACAAGAAGTAAACATTCAAAATTATAACATGATGCAGTGGTTACATGGCACCTGAATATGCAATGGAAGGAAGATTCTCAGAAAAATCAGATATTTATAGCTTTGGAGTATTGTTATTGGAAATTATAAGTGGAAGGAGGAACACTAGCTTTCACCAAGATGATGGTGCATTAAGCCTGCTAGCATTGGTAAGTTTTTATGAAAATTAAGCTCCAATTCATATGAAATGTCAACTTTTCATAGTTCAAGTTTTCAATGTTTTGTCAATGTGCTTGCTCCTCAGGCGTGGAAATGTTGGATTGGAAACAAGATTGTGGAATTGGTTGATCCCAAGATAACTGACCTGCACCTTGAAAAGGAAATGGTGAGATGTGTACAAGTTGGATTATTATGTGTACAAGAATATGCAGAAGACAGACCAAATGTCTCCACAATTTTGTCTATGCTCACCAGGGAAATTGATGATTTACCAAGTCCTAAACAACCTGCATTTACAACAAGACCGAGCTTTTCCAAAAAATGCACTTCTAAATCTCAAGGCTCCATTAACAATGTTACCGTTACTATTATGGAAGGACGATAAGGCATATAACATTTTTATTTAGGCATGATACTATTCTTTTCTCTGTAATTATTACTGTTTCTGGTTCTTATTATAATGGTTCCACTCAATATTACCTCAGTACATTAAGAATCCAAGAGAAAAGTGTTAACCCTGCAAGTCACTTATGCTTGATAACAGAACCCATATCCAAGCAAGAAGAAGCAAAGCTAGACTTCAAACTCAGAGTTGTCAACAAGTAGCCTAAACAGGTGTTTGCAGAAATTTAGAGAATCCTATCCACGGATTGAGATCATTTAGAGTTAGCTTTGTATTACAGCTGACTCTGAAGATGAACAACTTTTCTAGACAAAGGCATTCTTACAGCGTGGTTGGAGGGTCACCGAATCAACAGGAAAGCCTGTAGGAAAGGTGAACATGCATTCAATTCACATCAGAAATTGCTGAAATGATTTGAAATCTTGCACCACTTTTGTTCTTGGAACTCAAGTTACATCAGCCCAAGAATATTTGCAGTATCACAGGTAACAAACGACAAGAAACCTTCTGAGATGGCATGTAAATTTTTCAAAATTCAGGCAAGGATTACTCCTTTCCTTAGAATTGTTAATAGACCTATTATTCTGCTGATGCCTTTACTAAATATTATACTGAAGAATCCTAGTAATATTCTTGCATTTGTAATCTGATTTTTGGATTGTAAACTTAATCAGAGTGAGATAAGCATTCTACAAACTGGTAATAATATGTGAAATAATCTACTCTTCCAACCTATTAACATTAAAACAATGAGTATTAGGTGATGCATCCAAGTTCTTTTACATACTCTAGATACTTTCATATATCCATGCGAATATTTTATATACTTTTGCAGAACATTAGATCAAGAGTATCTTTCCAAGGAAAACCATATTTCTTATGAGTAAGATCAAACCTTGGAGTTCGAGATCCCTCTGGCTTCAGCCAATTCCCGGCAACATAAACAACAAAAAGGAAAAAAAAAAAAAAAAAGGAGCAGCAACATTGTTATTGATGGATTGCCGAGCAATTCCTTCCCATGGCTAAAAGGCATACTTTAAGCGACATTTTTTTATCACAACACTCCCCCATTTGCTTTTTTTTTTTTATTGAAATTTATGGCCCGTAGCCTTTTATTAAAATAAAATTAGATCCAAACAACTACAATGGCCCAAGGCCCAATAAAACCAAAAATCTAGATTTCCTAATTTGTTTCTTTCTCTATCTGTTGTTGAAGCAAACTCCCCCATTTGCTAATATTGCTATTAAATCTTAAAAATTAGGCAGATTAAAAGTAAGAAGAAAATACTGACCTTTTGTAATCTCCGGAAAGGACATTTGTTCTTGTAATTCAGCTTTTCATGTCCGACTACCAAATTCGGAGGCGGAGGTGGATCTAATCCCTTCATTCAAGCTTCTGTACCGTGTTTGTTTGACATCTCCAGAGTTCAATAAAATTTATGAATTTAATCAACTTTTAGTCACTGTTCATATTAGATCAAATGCTCATATGAGGTCTATAATACCAAACCTCCGAGTCTGATAGAATGAATTATTTGCCTGGGGAAAGAAATTCACAGAATACTCAATTATGATTTTATCATCTGTTCTTCTAATTATACAAAAGCAATTTTGTAACAAACAAATTAGGAAAAGAGATGTTCAAAGTTTCATCCTTATCACTTTAATTGTTTGAAGTCTTGTAGTAGTAATTTTTTATTGTGATATTTGCTCAATTCAAATATTTCAAGTATATCAAACTACATTTTCTTGCAAATCTGTCCATCTACATGAATTTCCCTAGCTAGTGTACAGAAAATCAAGCAGATCGGGAATCCAATCATAAAGTGACATCGGAACATACTCAAAAACTTAAATTGTAACAACCTTTTTTGTCTATTATCAGTTGATCCTCCAGCATGACCAATTAGATTGGAAACTTGAATGACGTCAATTGGCTTAATAGGAACTATAGTGTCCTATTATTCGCGATCTAATTTGTGATGCACATCACTTTTTTTTTTGTTGTGAGATTTTGGTCAAATACACACCCAAAAGGGAAACAAAATGAAGCATTATTGATCATTATCATACCTCTCTATTCAAACATAACCCAATAAAATAACTGGCTTTTAAATGGCCTTTTCCAGGAAGATGCCTAACCTATGTCATATAATGGTGTAGAGATTATGTAGACAATCTTATTCTAGGTGAAGGATCTTTCTGCCCACTGCCTAATTCAATAATATATCTTTCTTAATAACTTGACATTTGAACTACATGTTCAAATAAAGAGGTTGAATCTAAATACTGACAAATCCTATGTTATGACAGCTTAAAATTGACCATGAAACATCATATTGTTGACATTTCTAATTAGTATGGAAGTCTCCATAACGCTGATGTGGTTTGCTTACCATCCTAAGTTGAATAATAATGATAAAATATTTTTGTTATCACCCAATTGTAACATGACGGGTCAATCAAGGCATCTGATCCAGATAGTTGTTGGCAAATTAAGACGAAAAATGATACTATTGAGCAAACAGTGAAAAAAACAGTGAGAAAATATCAACAAATACTGCAACTATAGGAAAATCAATTTCAGAAGATAACTACAATTCTAGTGCTTATTGGGAGAAGAAAACTTGATAAGAAATGAAGCTGAGCTTAAGCTGTAAGAAGATACTTCTTTGGTGTGCTTTTCTTGTTCTATTTTTTCATATAACAAATGCTTCATCAGACTCCATTAGTTTCAATGAGTTCCTGCAAGATTCAGAAACTTTAGTCTCTAATAACAAAACCTTCAAATTGGGGTTTTTTAGTCCTGAGAATTCGGCGAATCGTTATGTTGGTGTCATGTTTAATATGAAATCACAATCTGTTATATGGGTAGCCAACAGAGACGAGCCTTTACAAGATTCTAGTGGAAGAGTAACAATATCAGAAGATGGCAATCTTGTAATCTTGAATGGACAGGGGAAGAGTTTATGGTCATCAAATATTTCACCATCTGTGAGAAATTGTACAGCCCAGCTCTTGGATACTGGAAACTTAGTTTTGAAGGACAATTCCAGTGAGCGAGTTCTATGGGAAAGTTTTAGTGATCTTTCAGATTCCTACTTGCAGCAGATGAAACTCGGCACTGATAAGAGTACTAACACCACAAATCTGTTGAAATCATGGAGAAGTCCTGTAGATCCATCTGATGGGAGTTTCTCAGCTGGTATTCAAACTGAAACAATTCCTCAGATTTTCATATGGAAGAATGGCTTACCTCATTGGCGTAGCGGTCCATGGGATAAACAGGTTTTTATTGGAATACCAAACATGACTTCTTTCTATTTCAATGGATTTGAGCTAGTAAATGACAACATGGGCACCACCTACTTCTACTATTCATATGCATATCAAGGTGATGACATTATGTACTTAGTTTTGAACTCAACAGGATTTCTGCAACAAAAAGATTTATATGCTAGGAAGAATGAGTGGGAAGTCACATGGGCAACTCCTTCAAATGAGTGTGATTTTTATAAAAAGTGTGGGCCATTTGGAAGCTGTGATTCTGAAAGTTCACCAATTTGTAGTTGTTTGCAAGGGTTTAAACCAAAAAATCAAGAGGAGTGGGTCAAAGGAAACTGGACAAATGGATGCATCAGAAAGACTGTGTTAGAGAAAGAAAGAAACAACTCTAACATTGAGCAAGGTAAGCAAGATTGGTTTTTGAAGTTGCAGTCAATGAAAGTGCCAGATTCCGCTATTTGGGTACCTTCAGCCAAAGAAGACTGTGAAAGTGATTGCTTAAGAAATTTCTCCTGCATAGCTTATTCATACTACACAGGCATAGGGTGTATGCATTGGGAAGGGAGCTTAATTGATTCTCAGAAATTCTCCAAGGGTGGGGCTGATTTATTCATTCGCCTTGCATATACTGAACAAGGTAGTACCTCTTTACACTTAGGTTTGCATTCTTTAGCTTACTGTCTAGAAAACAACATGTATGTTTACTTGTTCTCTGCATGTCGAAATGCAATTGTAATAATGAACACTTATTTTGAAATGCAGAACAAAAGAAGAGCAATAAAGTAGCCATCAGGATCATAGTTCCAATAATTTGCTCAATAGTCATTGCCATTTTGGGATACATTTCCTGCAAACTGTTGGCTAAACATAGAGGTAGGTATCAAGTTATCTACAGTAGCTTTAATCAGACAAATGATTTGATCTTTCAATGTGTATTTTGAATCAGGAAGGAAGAGACAGCGTGAGCTCTTATCAAAAAAATTATTTCCAAGCTATTACAAGCTAAGTTTGGCTAGAGATGACATTTACGGAGTTAAATTTGAAGATCTAACCATATACAACTTTGACATGCTAGCAAATGCAACTGACAATTTTCATCTGTCTAGCAAGCTTGGGCAGGGTGGTTTTGGTCCAGTTTATAAAGTAATTTTTTTTTTGTTTGATTGAGTGTTTTATTATCTTTTTTTTTCAGAAAAGAAATTGAAGTCATTCGATATAACTGCAGGGAAAACTTCCAGAGGGACAAGAAATTGCTGTGAAAAGGCTTTCACAGTCTTCTGGTCAGGGGCAAGAGGAATTTATGAATGAGGTTGTGGTGATTTCCAAACTTCAGCATCGTAATCTTGTTAGACTCCTCGGCTGCTGCATAGAAAGAGGGGAGAAGATGCTCGTTTATGAATACATGCCAAAAAGAAGCTTGGATGCCTATCTCTTTGGTTGGTTTCTTTTTCTTTTATTTCCTTTTCTTTATATTCCGTACTGTCTAACTAAAAAAGAAAAAAAATCGAACTGATACATTTTCAATGTACTTACAGGTGCACACTCTGAAGAGGAATACTTCCTTGATTGGAGCAAACGTGTGATCATCATTGAGGGAATCGGCCGAGGCCTCCTATACCTTCACAGGGATTCAAGACTAAGGATTATCCACAGGGATTTAAAGGCAAGCAACATTTTGTTGGATGAATACCTGAACCCTAAAATTTCAGATTTTGGTATGGCAAGGATTATTGCAGGCAACCAAGATCAGGCCAATACAATTAGGGTTGTTGGAACCTAGTAAGTTTGTGAATCTCATTCTCCATTTTTTTCATGGTTAAAATGAAAATAACAAGTAATCGTTCAAATTTATAATGTGATGCAGTGGTTATATGGCACCTGAATATGCAATGAGAGGAAGTTTCTCAGAAAAATCAGATGTTTACAGCTTTGGCGTATTGTTACTGGAAATTATTAGTGGAAGGAGGAACACTAGCTTTTACCAAGATGATAGTGCATTAAGCCTTCTAGCATGGGTAAGTTTTTATGAAAACTAAGCTCCACTTCATATGAAATGTCAACTTTTCATAGTCACTACTCTTGCTCTTCAGGCATGGAAGTTGTGGAACGAAAATAAGATTGTTGAATTGGTTGACCCCAAGATAATTGAACTACAGCTCAAAAAGGAGATTCATAGATGTGTACATGTTGGACTATTATGCGTACAAGAATATGCAGAAGACAGACCAAATGTCTCCACAGTTTTGTCTATGCTCACCCGGGAAATTGATGATTTACCAAGTCCTAAACAACCTGCATTTACAACAAGACCGACCCCTTCCAAGAAAGGTTCCTCTAGAATTCAAGTCTCTGTGAACGATGTTAGCATTACTATTATGGAAGCACGATAGAGATCATATAATTTTGGTGTAGGCATATATCTTATTCATTTCCAGTAATTATTCTTGTATGTGATTTTACATTTAGAATCCAAGAGAAGTTTAAACCGAGCTGAGTCCTTTAGCAGAGAGAATTTCAGTCATGAGATTAACAAGTTAGTTTCATTACCAAAGGGTATTCCATATCTGAATTTGGAGTTCAAAATACAAGTTTCTTTTATGCTCAGCACCCACCTGTAAAAAGGACCTCAATTAACAAATAAATAGAAAATTGAAACACCATTGTTTGGTTACAAAATCCGTATCTAAGCAAGAATAAGGGAAGAGTTCATACTCAATGTTGTTAACAAGTAGCATGAAAAAAAAATCTTGGTGTTTCCACAATTTTAGTATGATTTGGACTTAATGAATGAAGAAATGAGGATTCATATAGCAGACCCTAACTTGTTTGGAACTGAAGCATAATTGTTGTTGTGGATCGGGATTTGGAGTAAGCTTTGCATTTCAGTTGACTCTGAAGACAGGAAGAAACTGCTGGTCTATGAAGACATGCCAAACGAAGATTGGATGCTTCTCTAACTGATAATTTGATTTGAAATTATTAATTTCATACATTTCTATTTATTAGTTTCACCCCTTAAAGAGGAAGAGTCGCATGATCATTGGAGTCAACGTGTGATCGTCATTGAAGGAATAGACCGAGGAGTCTTAGCTTCACAAAAGTTTAGACTAAAGATTATTCATTGAGAAGATTTGAATGTAAGCAACATTTTTTTTGGATGAAAAACTGTACCCTAAAATTTCAGATTTTGGGCATTGGAAGGATTGTGCTGACAACCCACATCAGGTGTATCATTCTCTCTATTTCATGGTTTAAAAGGAGATAACGAGTGGGGTTGTTGGATAAAGTTAGTTCTTATATATTATTTTCGCTATTTCGTTGTCTAACATAAGACAATTAGTAACCATTCAAAATTATTATATGATGTTGTGGTGACATGGTGCCTGAACAGGCAAATGGAAGGAAGTTTCTCAGAAAAATCAGGTGTTTATAGTTATGGAGGATGAAACGTCAACTTTCCGTAGCTCAATTTGTTATTATTTTGTCAATGCCTTTGCTCAAGGCATGGAATTTCTGGAATGGAAACAAGATTGTCAAACTTAGGGGTGTCAAAAATGAACCCAAATATAGGTAACTAGTCCAATCCGCCCAGAATTTTAAGGGTTGGGCTCAAGATAATTTGAATTGGGTTCAATCTCAACTCATTCAAGTCTAACCCATTTTAAGAGAATCCTCAATTGAGTCCAATTCAATCTCCAATTTCAACCCGTTTTATAACTTTTTACTAAGATATGTTCTTATATTAAAGGTATGAATTATTATCTATTTAACACCTTTTAGGATTTATCTATCCATTTGTTACTTTTTTAAAAGGTAAAAGTGTTCATTACTCCCCTGAACTTGAAGCTTTTTATTCAGTGTACACCTAAACTATATTCCGTTTTAATTACCCCCGAACTTGTTTATTCCTCCATCGCATACACTTTTATAGTCCACCTACTCCAATCGTGACTACACGCGTGTGACAGGTTGACAAAAGTGGTGATGTGGATTTCCAGCTGGATAAATAATAGCCCCACCTAGCCACAATTGTTTTGAATTTAATCAGAAATATTAATGGCAGTAAATGCCAACTTAAACGGGTCCATTTCCCCACTTTTTGAAGAACACTCATGACTCAGCCAACGTCTCTTCGTCTTCTTAAATTTGTTTTGTGTATATATATTTTTTTAATTAAAAATTTCAACTGAGTAAATTAAACTTTAACACAAATTAGAGTATTATATTACACACATTATATAGGAATCTAATTAATACAAAATTTGAAACAACATCAGTTCATGAAAAATAGGTTGTTAATTAAGATTTTTTAAGGGAAAAGGGTCTGATATACCCCTCAACTTTGTCATTTAGAGCTGATATACCCCTCGTTATGAAAGTGACTCATATATACCCCTACTTATATACAAATGACTCACACATACCCTTTTCCTCTAACGGAAATGGAAAAAATTAATTTTAGTTTAATTTTTTTTTTTTTTTTTT
>NC_064293.1:37693561-37710232 GCF_019186545.1 Solanum stenotomum
ACAAAGTAGATTATAAGTAATATTTTTTTATCTATAAATAAAATAAAATTATATATATAATATTTACAAAATTTTACAAGCCCAAATTTAAAATAAAATATATAAACATTGAAAACTATAAACTAACTAAAAATATATTAACAAAGTAGATTATAAATAAATTTTTTTATCTATAAATAAAATAAAATTATATATATAATATTTACAAAATTTTACAAGCCCAAATTTGAAATAAAATATATAAACATTGAAATCTATAAATTAACTAAAAATATATTAACAAAGTAGATTAGAAATAATATTTTTATCTAAAACATAAAGTGATAACTTTTTAAAATTTTGGGAAGTGTAAAAGCTATTTGTGAACTGATAGCTTACTTTTTAGAAAGTTGAAAAAGTGGGGCCCAGCGCGTGTTGAACAAAGCTTTCAACCTATCTGGTTTATATTGCCACGTAGGCCGAAAAGTGGTAAAAAATTAACTAAAAAACAAGGAGGGGGGGGGGGGATAATAGGACCTTAGTAAAGGTTAGGTGTGTCTCAGGAATTTTGGGCATAGGCTGGGGGGGTATTTATGCATTTTCCCTTCTTATATTAAAGGTATGAATTATTATCTATTTAACACCTTTTAGGATTTATCTATCCATTAGTTACTTTTTTAAAAGGTAAAAGTGTTCATGACTTCCCTGAACTTGAGGTTTTTTATTCAGTGTACGCCTAAACTATATTCCGTTTTAATTACCCCCGAACTTGTTTATTCCTCCATCGCATACACTTTTATAGTCCACCTACTCCAATCGTGACTACACGCGTGTGACAGGTTGACAAAAATGGTGATGTGGATTTCCAGCTGGATATATAATAGCCCCACCTAGCCACAATTGTTTTGAATTTAATCAAAAATATTAATGGCAGTAAATGCCAACTTAAACGGGTCCATTTCCCCACTTTTTGAAGAACACTCGTGACTCAACCAATGTCTCTTCGTCTTCTTAAATTTGTTTTGTGTATATATATATTTTTAATTAAAAATTTCAACTGAGTAAATTAAACTTTAACACAAATTAGAGTATTATATTACACACATTATATAGGAATCTAATTAATACAAAATTTGAAACAACATCAGTTCATGAAAAATAGGTTGTTAATTAAGATTATTTTTTAAGGGAAAATGGTCTGATATACCCCTCAACTTTGTCATTTAGAGCTAATATACCCCTCGTTATGAAAGTGGCTCATATATACCCCTACTTATATACTAATGACTCACATATACCCTTTTCCTCTAACGGAAATGGAAAAAATTAATTTTAGTTTAATTTTTTTTTTAAAAAAAATAAAAAATATAATCCCATATGGGTATATTTAATCCCCCTCAAACCTTTTTTTAGAACTTTTTTTTGACTTTTTTTTGTTTCAATGACTAATTTAGATTTATTATTTTGATGGTCGAATTTATTTATGTTTCACTAATATTCTTGTAAAACTTATTATAAATGACCAAATTTTTTTCTTCAAATACAAAAATTAAATTACAATATAGACAAAAAAAAATAGTTTTAAATTATAATATAGCTACAAAAAAGTAGTTCAATTTTTTTTTCTTTACACTAAGGAATGAAAGAAAAAAAAATAAAATAAGAAGCTCAAATAATGATAATCAAAGAAGTCAAAAATAATTTATGTACGAAAAAGATTTAAATATACCTTAAACTTTGCTATAAGAAGCATATATACCCCTTAATGATTTTAAAAAAAATTAAAGTCAAAGATATAAATTTAAAACTAATTTTTTCACTTCCGTTAAATGAAGGGTATATGTGAGCTCATTTTGTAACGGTAGGGGTATATGTGAGCCGTTTGTATAATGGTAAGGGTATATATGAGTCACTTTCATAACGAGGGGCATATCAACTCTAAATGGCAAAGTTGAGGGGTGTATCATGCCCTTTTCCCTTTTTTTAAAATCTAAAAATTGAATAATTATAATTGTTTGTTTTCTCAGCATTTAAATACTAAAAAATTGGTGAAAAGCTCACATTTTTGTAAATGCAAAAGAATTCTCATGTTTTAGAAGACAAATTATTTTAAACAAATTTTGGTAGATATTGAAAGAGGTGGGTGGTGGTTGAAGAGAATCAAGGTCAGTTTCTAGCTTATTGCATCGTCATCTTTTTTGGGTGTATTACAATTCAGAATTGGAGGAGTCCCACGTAAACAAACAAGTCTCCTATTATAATTCATGAATTTAGCAAATGCAATTAAAACGAAAAAGAGAAAAAAATTCTGAAATTTGAAAAGGGAGAAGGGATTAGGGAGAATAAATAGTTAGAGAATAGAGAGAAAATTCTAAAAATATGCCAAATATTAAAGAAAAATGGAGATTTTAGGTTTTTTTTTTTTTTACCATTGTAGCTTTATGATGTGGCAAAAAATTACTTCCTCACGCGCCTAGTAGAGTTTGTTGTCAATTTCTACGCCAGGTGGACAATAAAGGTGTACGCGATTGAGGAATAAACAAGTTCAGGGGTAAATAAAACGGATTATAGTTTATGTGTACACCGAATAAAAAGCTTCAAGTTCAGGGGGTAATGAGCACTTTTGACTTTTAAAAAAAAATCTCGAGCAGAAATTTAAATTGTGATTATAAAAGTTAAATATCACTGTTAAAATTATTGAGATTAATCGGGTCAAATTGAGCGGGTCAAGACCCAACCCATTTTTTAGCCCATTTGAACCCAAAGTAAACTTGGGCGGGTCAAGACCCAACCCAATTTCTATTTCAACCCATTTTTATATTTCCAATTTCAAATTTGACACTCCTAATCAAACTAGTAGACCCCAAGATAATAGAGTTGCAGTTTGAAATGGAAATTTGAAATGGTCACATGTTGGACTACTATGTGGTCAACAAAATGCAGCAGAACAGATGGACCAAATATGTCCATGGTTTTGTATACCTTATATGTGAGGCAAGTCACTATCACTCAGTTGGAGAAAAATATTTTCAACAGTTTAGGTAACAAAATATTTTATAGAATACCAATTCTCAATAGACGCTATCACTCATCAAATTGAAAAGAGATAGTAAAAACAAAAACCTCTGAGCTTTGGAGGAAAATAAAAATCACTATCTTAAGCTTGTACATGGAGGGGAGACCACTTTCCTGAAAGAGTAAACACCCCCCTTAAAATATCTTCCAGAATTAGCAGATACGGTTGGTGCTTCATTGAGTCAATAAGGAAACCCATAGGAAAGGAGATGACCCATCAAATTCAACGTGACACAAAATCGTGTCCCGCTTCTATTCTCAGAGCTTAAGCCACATCAGCCCAAGAAATTTTGCAGAATCAAAGGTACTAAATGCACAAAACTACTCTGAAAAACACGGGTCTAACAATTAATTGATACCTGGTTGACAAGTAAACTGAAGAGAAATATTAGTATCCAAGAATCTTATTTTCGTGGCAAAAAAAGGTCATTGTTGAAGTCCTCATATTACATTTCAAATGATAGACTGAACCTTTTGGCAGAAAAGAAATCAGTATGAGCTTATATCGATCATTTCTTCTTTTGCTTTGTTGCGTTTATGTAGTTTTTTCTGGTGCCAATGCGTCAGACACCATTACCAGTAGTGAGCCCGTGCGGGACTCGGAAACTGTCTTTTCCAGTCGCAAAACATTTAAACTGGGATTTTTCAGTCCTGGGAATTCTGCAAATCGTTATGTAGGGATTATGTTTAACCTACCATCACCAACACCAACTGCTGTATGGGTAGCTAACAGAGACAAGCCTATAAATGATTCTAGCGGATTACTCACACTATCAGAAGATGGCAATCTTGTAATCTTGAATGGACAGAAGGAGATAATATGGTCATCCAGTATTTCAAACTCTATGAAGAATTCTACTGCTCAACTCTTGGACACTGGCAACTTAGTCTTGAAAGACAGCTCAAATGGGAAAGTTCTATGGGAAAGCTTTCGATATCCTACAGATTCTATCTTACAGCACATGAAAATGGGAATTGATAAGAGTACTAACACAACAGCTCTCCTGAAATCATGGAGAAGTCCTGATGATCCATCCGTTGGGAGCTTCTCAGCTGGAATTCAACTTCAATACATTCCCCAGGCTTTTATTTGGAATAACACCGCTCCTTACTGGCGTAGTAGTCCATGGGATAAACAGATCTATATTGGATTACCAGAAATGAAATCTTCATATCACTCTGGTGTTGACCTTGTAGCTGATAATGCTGGCACCGCATACCAAACTTATTCCAATGGAAATCAGTCTTGGATACTCTATTATTCCTTGAATTCAACAGGGTCTTATCAGGAGAAGGTTTGGGATGAAAGTAAGAAGGATTGGGTGGTAACATGGGCAAATCCCCGAAGTGAGTGTGATATTTATGCTAAGTGCGGGGCATTTGGAAGATGTAATCCAAAGAGCTCTCCAATATGCAGTTGCATACAAGGTTTTAAGCCTAAAAATGAAGGAGAATGGGAGAAAGGAGAATGGTCTGGTGGATGCATCAGAAGGACTGCATTAGACTGTGAAAGGAACAAAACTGATGTTGAGAAGGGCAAAAAGGATGGGTTTTTGAAGATGCAGACAATGGGAGTACCAGATTTTGTAATTTGGGTATCCTCTGCGAAAGAAGACTGTGAAAGTGACTGTTTAAGTAACTGTTCCTGCAAGGCATATTCATACTACACAGGCATTGGTTGTATGCATTGGAATAGAAGCTTAGTTGATATTCAAGAATACTCCATGGATGGGGCGGCTGATTTGTTCATTCGTCTTGCCTACTCCGAAATTGGTAACATAGTTCTTTTCAACCTTAAGCTTTCAATTGTTTAGCTTATTTTTTTGGAACGACAAGGATTTGAAATTTTGAAGTCTTCTAGGCTTTGAAGAATATAACCAAGAAACTCCTAATAAAATCTACAATACCATTGAAGTAGTCTCAAATTCTCATTTAGTGCTTTCACTTCCATGGAAAGAAAGATATGCTCAAGAACTGTCTATTGCTTGTACATGTTTTGCAGCTGCAAATGACAAGAAAGACTTCCCTGTAGCAGCTATTGCAATCACAGTTTCGATAGGCTCAATAATAGTTATCTTATGTGGATATCTTTTCTGGAAATTGTTGGCTAAGCACAGAGGTAATTAATCAAATGAGATTTTAGAGAACACAAACTAGAACTTCCATTTCTGCAAATTGTTTGATTTCTGAATGTCCATTCTAAACCAGAAAGAAAGAGGAAAAGTGAAGCATTCTTAAGAGAAGCATCTCCAAAATTTTACCAAGGCGGCATGATTAAAGATGACATCAATCAAGTCAAAATTGAAGATATCACCTTGTACAACTTTGACATGTTAGCAAATGCAACTGACAGATTTCACTCAGCTAGCAAGCTGGGACAAGGAGGCTTTGGTCCAGTCTACAAAGTAATGTTTCTTGACACATCTCTAAAGTGTACCTGACAAGTGCAAAGAATATAATAAATTAGATTGATTATCTGCAGGGAAAATTGCCAGATGGACAAGAAATTGCAGTAAAAAGGCTTTCACAGTCTTCTGGTCAGGGGCTACAGGAGTTTATGAATGAGGTAGTCGTGATTTCTAGACTACAACATCGTAATCTTGTTAGACTCCTCGGCTGCTGCACAGAAAGAGGGGAAAAGATGCTGGTGTATGATTTCATGCCCAATAGAAGCTTAGATGCATATCTTTTTGGTCAGTGCAGAATTTTCTTTCATTGGTTTTGCCTGTCCTTCTACTTAAGTACTTCCAGACTCAAAAGACAGCTGTATTTCCTTAAGGAAACAAATTCCATCATGCATTTCTCGGTGATACCTTTCCAGGTTCACACCAGGAAAAGTTCCTTGATTGGAGTAAACGAGCCATCATTATTGAGGGAACTGGTCGAGGCCTCCTTTACCTTCACAGAGACTCAAGACTACGAATTATTCATAGAGATCTGAAGGCAAGCAACATCCTGTTGGATGAATACCTAAACCCAAAAATTTCGGATTTTGGCATGGCGAGGATTTTTGGAGGCAATCAAGACCAGGCACGCACTATAAGAGTTGTTGGCACATAGTAAGTTCGCATTGCTTCCTTCAGTTTTTCATGGATGAACTGTCATCAATTGTCATTGAGTTTCTGTTTTAATCTGTTATGCAGTGGTTACATGTCCCCTGAATATGCAATGCATGGAAGATTCTCAGAAAAATCAGATGTCTACAGCTTCGGTGTGTTGATATTGGAAATTGTCAGTGGAAGGAAGAACTCTAGTTTTTATGATGATGAAGATGAACTGACTCTACTTGCATATGTAAGTTCATTCTTGCAACTATATATGAAGCTTTAATGTTCTGCTAGCTCATCAAACCAAAAAAATAGAGGAGAAAAATTATGGAACTTCTGAAAATAACATTTTTGCTGTTTGACAATGTCTTTGTTCATTAGGCATGGAAGTTGTGGAATGAAAACAATATCATAAAATTGATAGACCCCAAAATATTTTATTCAAGCTTTGAAAAACTGATGGTGAGATGTGTACATATTGGATTATTATGTGTTCGAGAATATGCAGAAGATAGGCCAAATGTCACCACAGTTCTGTCAATGCTCACTAGTGATATTGCTGAACTACCTACTCCTAAACAACCTGCATTTACCGGAGGACATGCTTCACCACAGCAAGTATCTTCTAAAAGCCAAGGGTCCGTGGATGCTGATACCATAACTGTATTGGAACCACGATAGGATGCAGAGTTTTCAACAGGCAGGCAAAGATCATTACTTTCCTTAAAATGGTAACAGTAGCATAGTATTTCTTTCTTTTGAATGTGCATAGGGTAAAACACGATCCTTTGCAATAACTTGCAAAACACACAAAAGAGGTAAAAGTGCACTAGCTATGTGATGAATTAACTACAGAGTGAGCATGGAGAACATGAAACAGTTGATCAATTTTTAACTTTGCATTATGAAAATCCTTAGAAAGAAAGTAGACAAAAGGAAAAAAGAATCGCAAATCCCCAATTAGCAAGTTCAAATAATGGCAATCAAAGACTTGAAAAATCATACCTACTGTACTGATACACGAAACGGCGTCGGCGAAAAATTGCCACTCGTTTTACCACTGTTGTTCTTAGAAAATTACAGAGAAGTGAATTGGTGAATTAATCAATGTTTGAGGAAAAGTTAACTCTGCACTATTTTAGGTCATTAACTTGCGTTGGTTAAAGACTATAATTGTTTCATTTTTTAAAATTTTTTTTGCATAAAATAATGTGAAATTAACCTAAATTTCACTAGTTTAGGAGATAATTATTTAGATATATTTTAGTTTGTAATATTACGTGTGTTACCCCGATTTTGGTGCACCAAGAAACCTCCAGATACATGTATTGCTGAATACATGGGCGAAAATTAGGTGTAAATTATTCTAGATACAGTATATTCAAGTAGATTCACATGTATTTCATATAAATAAAAAATTTGGTTCGCCTCATTCACCTCTCTCCCATCTCACTCGCCACTCTCCAATGTATTAAACCTCTCTCCCTATTTTAGTTTATCTAGTAACAAAAATTCATGTATCCAATTATATCTTCCTCAATATATAATAGTAAACTCTTAATTAGTACTAAAATAGTAATATTTTGAAAATATGGATAATGACAGTATATATGATAGTGATCAATATGTCTAATTATATAGTTTCATGTATAAAATTTCTCATAATTTATACATATATTAATTATGTGAAATTAAAAATCGATGATCAAATACCGTACTCAATATACTGAATTTTACCCCTAAAAACAAATATACTACCAACATGATTTATTACATATACTAAATTGTTCTCGCACGTGGGGCTTGGAAACTCAAAGTAGACGATTGTGAGACAACAGGGCATTTAATTTTTTTATAATCTCAATATGATTTATTCAAAACGAAAAATCATCACTCATCTATAATATAATATGGCTGAACGAGTCAATAGAACTAGATAAAAATGCTTAATTCAAATAATAATTTTATACAAATGCTTCGAGTATAAGTGTTTCTAGATGACCGTATATATACTTAACTATAGTAAAAGAGAAAAAATCACTCAAAAGACATAAGTTCTTTGGAATCATCTGGATGCACAAGAACAACCACAAGACGGGTCATGGAAACTTGAGATTCAGTGACACTGATATTCAGTTGATAAACGCTACCATCAGGAATTGCCTCAGTTCCTCCTGCATTCACTTTTACAAGTTCAAAGTTGGTTAGAGCCTGCTTGTTGCGCTCGTCTACAGCAAATTTTGCAATTCCCACAACGTTAGGATCATTTGGGTTTACGGGTATCTCATCGAGGACTCTCATCGCTAAGGAACAAGTAAAAACAATCACTAAAATCGAGAGACTTGTAAGGAGGACAAAGTTGGCCATTTTTTCTTGTACAAATTGTTAAAGGAATGATTAACACCAAGTGTTGTAGGGTCTTATTTATAGGAGAGGGAACATTATTAAGAAATAGACTATTTTCTATATAAGAAATGAGAATCCATGGAATGGAGGCAAAAAAAAAAAGGAATGCTTTAATTAATATACTACATATGTCAATTGAAAATAGAGAAAAATAATTACTCCATATATTTTTATCAAGAAACTCTATTTATGGAATTTTAATAAATATGTTACTATTTCATGTATGTTTGACCAGATAATCCTCCATCCAAAATTACTAACTTTAAAATCATTTAATTATATATTAAGAAAAAAAACATAGTGTTCATACTATATGGTACATTTCCCTACTACATGTCGGGTGATATCCAGCTTCACTTAATTTATTAGGGAGAAAATTAATTATTTTACCTTTTATAGTCCCTTATACATTTCATTATACTTGCAAAAGGTCAATTATTTTACATTTTATATCTACTTTACTTCATTGGTTGCAGTAGAAAATTAAAATATAGCAGTAAGTTTTTTGAGAAAATGATCAAAAATGGTCCTTGATGTATGAGGGTTGCTTTATGTTGATCCTTAATATATTTCACATGATCCATATGGTCCTTAATGTATTATAAAAGAGGATCAATTTGATCCTCTAACCTAAAAATAACAGATACATGAAAAAAATCTGTTAACTTTAACCCTGATCTCATGTGCTCACCTGCAAAAATTAAAACACTCAAAAGTTTTCCCTTTTCCCTTCATTCTCTATGTTTTTCCGATCTGTTTCGGAAGAGCTAGTTGGTATTATTTTTTATTTTTTTTGCTCCTTAGCCATCTAAAGGAAACTTTCCTCTTCTCATTTAACACAGAGGTACTATTTTTTATTGCAAAATGTCATGAAAGATGAGTTTTTCTCTTCTTAGTTCATCTTTGAATTCCTATTTGCTACTCCAATTCAAAGGTGATAAGTGATTTCTATTAGAAAGCAATTCTTGAAGTCTTTCATTGTCGTTGTGTAAAAAAACGATTATATTTGAAGACACATACAACAGATCTAATAAAATGAGTGTGCTCATTAGAAGTGCACCAGATGTGCTAATAAAATGTTTCAGTATGCACCAAAATTTTTGCATTGATTATAAGCACATATGCTCAATTTACATTAGAATTCTCAATGTTGATGCACCAGGTATTCTCAATAAAATATGCACCAGGTATTCTCCACAAAATATGCATCAGATATGTTTAATTGGCACCAGATTTTACAATTACAAGGGCCAAATTTTTAATATAAAATCTGCACTTCAATTATAAGAGCTAAAGCCCCATATTTTTGAGAAAAGAAGCTGTCAATACAATTGCATACACCAAAGATTCAAGTACAAGTTCTACGATAACAGATCAACTTATGACAACCGACTTGCACCATAATTCAAAAGATGGATGAGGACCAAAAAAAATAAAATAATAACCACTAGCTCTTTTGAAACAGATCGGAAAAACATAGAGAATGAAGGGGGAAGGGGGAAGGTGAAACTTTTGAGTGTTTTAATTTTTGCAGGTGAGTTGCACATGAGGTCAGGGTTAAAGTTAACAGATTTTTTTCATGTATCTGTTATCTTTAGGTTAAAGGATCAAATTGATCATCTTTTATAATACATTAAGGATCATATGGATCATGTGGAATATATTAAGGATCAACATAAAACAACCCTCATATATCAAGGACCATTTTGATCATTTTCTCTAAGTTTTTTGATAGCTTACTAGAATTCTCTCCGACACTTAAATTTACTAAATTTAATTTATATACACACATTAACTTACCTTAATATCAATTTATCCCTACTTTTTTTAAAAATTTCAAAAATCCCTTAATTCCCCCAATTCATAAAATCTTCCGGATACATAAATATTTCACTCCTATTTTTAGCCTACACCCACGTTTCTCACTCCCCATTTCACTCCTCTATTTTATCCCTAAATTATCTCCACTTCTTTAGCAGTTACAAATTTCAAATTCATTTTGATTTTTAGAAAGGTGTCTCTCAAGTTTATCAATTAATCTATTTTTGAATTTCAATCTTTTCTATTTCCAATTAATGATTTCAAATTATTCAAGAGGTAGATTTCTTTCCATCACTTCAATTTTTGATTTCTTTTATTATTATTTTTTAATTTTTTCATCTTAAAAAATAAAAATTAAATTACCTCCGCCCCTTGCCCTCATTGAAATCTTATTGAACCTTTGCAATTTTAGTTAATCATATTGTCGTTGAAAATTTTTCTTGAAAATAATTTATTTTCTTTTAATGTTTCTACTATTGAAAAACGTCTAAAAAAAAAGAAGAAAAAAGTTGGATCTGTCATTGCACGGTCATCACTATCAAAGATACAATTTTTGAATGTATCTCGTTTATTTTGAGTCTTAAATTAGTCTTTGTTAGTGTCATCATTGATCTGATACATCACTACTACAATAACACCTTTGTTTTATGCAATGTATAATGTTCATACTTAAGGTATTGATACATAACTCTAATGTTGTTGAATCTTTGATTAGTATTTATCATGTTCAATATAAATGTACTTGATACATAAACTTTGTGTTATTTATCACACACACAAAAAAGAAGCTATTTTGGAACAATTACATGTATAATGTATTTTTTTTATTTCAAAATATAGTATTTCTCAAACGAAATAAGATACATAAATAATAATGTATCATACACTATTTTTTTAGTTATGATACGTAAATTCAAATTTATATTAAATGTATCTAATACATAACAATTACCAAACAATAATGTATCGATGTCAAACTTAAAATCTTATGGGAAATATTTTCTTATTTAATGTATCTAGTAGAAATACAACACTTATCAATTTAAATTGAAAGGATCTTCATGATCTCAAACAAAATAAGATACATAAATAATAATGTATCATGCACTAATTTTTTAGTTATGATACGTAAATTCAAATTTATACTAAATGTATTTGATACATAACAATTACCAAATAATAATGTATCGATCTCAAACCTAAAATCTTATGGGCAACACTTTTTTTATTTAATGTATCTAGTAGAAATACAACACTTATCAATTTAAATTGAAAGGATCTTCATGATGTATCTTCTCAAAAATTTTGATAATTTTGAATCAAAATTGAAAGAATCTTCAATGAACTATGAGAATAATTTTGAAACTCAAACTTTTCAACAATTTTGAATCAAAACGGAAAGGATCTTCAATGAACTGGAGAAGAATTTTGAATCTCAAAATTTTCGACAATCTTGAATCAAAATCGAAAGAATATTCGATGAACTTGAAGATTCACAAAAGAAATCGTTTGTCCAACAACAATTCCATTATTTTTGTATCCTTCATAACTCACCTCGCTTATCCAAAATTTCGACAAAAGTTTTTATGAAACAGAGAAAACGATGAACAAGAAGAATAAATTTAATTTTTAAATTTTTTTGGTTTGTTACACTATAGGATTTTGAATTCTTGACAATAATTTGGAATGAAATAGTGTAATTTATGGGATCTTAATTTGATTTTCACCTTTTTTTTCCCCCTTAATTATTGCAACAAATGGATACTATGAGATCTTAATTTGAATTTTCAGCTTTTTTTTCCCTTAATAAGTGCAGCAGATTGATACATAATGTATCAACAATAATGTATTCGGATCCTTAATTATGTATCTGAAATGCCTAAAAAATATGGGATTTATGTAATTACAAAAATAATAGGAATATAAGGTAATTTAGGTTTTACACTATGGTATTTATGTAAGTTGTACTTAATAAATTTAAATGGAGTTAGATTGGGCCGGACAGGTCAGTTATACGGCCCAAGGTAGAAGTCCCACTACTGATTTGGGCCAAAATAGGCCAAACCAACAATTAATTATAGTGTAAATTTCATATATGACATATATTATATTAATATTTTCGAGTTATAGCAGTAGATTTAGACTTTCAAGTTATAACATTAAAAATTTCAGGTACTAACAAATTATATAAAAAAAAAATATTTTTAATAATTAAAAAAAGTTGTTTAAAAAAAATCGGAATTGATGGTAAAAGGTAAAAAAAAAATTGAAATTGTGGTGTTAATTTAATTTGAATTTAGTGTAGATAATTAATAATTGGCACGAAATAAGGGATCCAAACTAATTAAGATTATTTAGTATCCTTAATTCACTCAAATTAGTTAAAATCAAATAAAAATCAGATCTCATCTCTTTTTTTTTCAACGTTTCTCTCTCTTCATTGTTCTGCCAAAAAAAATTTCCAGTATCGAGTAATTGAAGTTTTTTTTTTATATTTGAAAAAATTTGATTTTGTTGTGATGGACAACAACGTATCAATATTAATTAAACATGGTGGAAGATGAGATCCTTCAGGTTAGTAGTTATTATTGTTTATTGTTTGTTTTTAAATTACAGTGAAATGAAAAAAAAATAATAAAACTATAAATCGTCAATATATTTAAGGTGATATCACTTTTTGTTAATTGTTGTGAAATATATAGTATTAGTGATTTTTTGTTTTTGTGGTTGTTTTGAATACTGTTTTTTTTTTCTTAAAGTATAAATTAAATGTATATTTTTGAATGAATTTGATAGAATAAATAGAAAGAAATTTGTATGAAAGTGTGTTAGTAATCTATTAAAAAAGTTATTTAAAATTTTGACGAATTGTATGAAAAGTGATTTAAGTTGATAATGAATTTGATAGAATAAATGAATTGAAATTTGTATGAAAGTGTGTTCAGTAATTTGTCAAAAAAGTTATTTGGAAGTTTGACGAAATATATGACAAGTGTTTTAAGTTGGTATTAAATTTGTAATTTTAGTGTTTATATTAGTTTTGTCATTTCTGTATAAAGTTGTTTGATAGTAATGAAGTATTTGGTACGTAGCGAAATGTATATATTTAGAATGAATGATGATTGTTGTATGAAATGTGTATTAAGTGAGTTTGAAATGTGTATTTAGTGAGTATAAAAAGTGTTTTGTAATGTACTGTCTAAATGATATTTGTATGAAAAAATAAAGACAAGTGGGTATAATTTTGTTGTTATTATAATGATTTTTATATATGAACCTATCCCTTGCGAGAGTCCAAAGAGAACGGTAGGAAGACCGCAACTTGAACGCTGGAAGGGGTTTACTGAGTGAAATTCAAAAGGTCTAAAATTACCTGCAGTAGATGTCGTCAAGTTGGCCACAACAGGAAGACATGTTCAAATTATCCTGTGCAAAACTAATGACTATTTATTTTGTTGATTATATTAATGTTTTGTTTTGATATGAAACATAATTGGTTTGAACTGCATTATAGCTTAGTGTTTAATATACTGTTCATTCTTTATACACTGTTCATTCAGTAATCATACAGAATGCATACTGTTACAAATAAAATTTATTCTAGTTTAAAGATATTGTATATATTAGTGATAATTATAAGAAGGTAATTATGGAGTTCATTTGGTATCCCGACTATTTAATGTAAGTTATCATGAATATTAATTTGATTTTCAACTGGTGTCATATTATAAATAAAATTATAACAAACTGCATGCCAATTGTATTCATGTTTCATTCCAACTCTAGCTTAAGTTATGACCATACACATATTAATCAAATTTAATTCAGTTTTCATTCAAACAACATGTGTAGAATAGAAAATAATCAAATGTGAAAACACAATTCATAACATTTGTATATAAAAATCATATCACGATTCATACAATATTCAAGATTTAATATTAAAGTCATAGTCATATACATGTAAATTAAATTTTATACACGTTTCATCCAATGAGTGAACAACTTAGAAACACACTGATACTTTAAAATAGTGTATCTGACATGTACGAAGTCTGTATAATATTGGTTACACTACGTATATAAAAGATTGAAAGTTTCGAAGATCTCACTTGAGAGAGCAGTCACTCGCTCTAGGTCGACCCCGTTGAAAAATTTTCTTGCCTTCTTTTCTTTCTTCTTTCTTTTGCAGATTATTTACTACCCTAACTATTTACAGACTAATTATAAAAGTGTAAAAGTGACCCACTATTAATTTTAATGCTATCTTCTATAACCACCAACTAAGTATATTATTAAAACTACCCCACTAATTTCATAATTGTAGTTATAAATAGTCCAAAATATCCATTTAGAATCTATCGAAAAGTATTTTTTGAAAGAAAAAACTCTAGTACTCAAAACGACCAAATGGGTCGTTACAATGTGACATTTTTAGAAAAAATCACTAGTTTGACAATTGATATCATTTTCATACCAATATAATCATTCATATATGAAGATTCAAAAGAAAATCAGACAAATGTGAAAACACAATTCATAACATTTGTATATAAAAATCATATCACGATTCATACAATACCCAACCCCTTATATTAAAATCATAGTCATATACATATAAATTAATTTTCATACACATTTCATCCAATGAGTTTACTACTTAGAAACACAATGATACTTTAAAATAGTGTATCCAATTTGTATGAAGTCTATATAATACCAGTGTTTTGAAATTATAATAGTCAAATATTAATTCATGTGTAGATGGTATCTGAATAGAAAATAACATATGGTATTATATATCAAATAGTTAAACAGAAAAAAATTATCCAAAAGTTAAACAGAAAAAAAATTATCCAAAAGTTAAACAGAAAAAATTATCCAAAAGTTAAAAATAATAATAAGTAATTCTTAAAAAGTAGAAGTTGCAATGAATTATTTCAAATTTCTTGTCGGTGGTCTTGGTGTAGGATAATTGGTGGTATTTAGAACATGTTCTTTTGCTATGCGAGGTCCACTAAATTTGCTAGCAACCGTACCAGTAGTGATCGCACCATCCTCATTCTTTGTTTTTCCATAATGCCACAAGATTGTGGCATACCTTTCACGATGGTACTTTGCATCGATTTCAACAGCTCCCATGTCAAAAACACCATTGCTGATAATTCATATGTTTATACACAATTAAGATACAATAACATTAATACATAATTCATACCATTTTATAGCCAAATCCATAAACATTTTTTTCATAATTCATACAAAATACATCACCCAAATTTTATTGACAAATCCATAAAAAAAAATTTCAGATTTGGAACAAATTTCACACAAACAACTGTTTTGAAAACAATAATAAGAATAATGTGATATAAAAAAATAACTATTTTGAGTAATGTGAAAATTATAGGGAAAAGGGCCAAATATGCCCCTAAACTATTCGAAAAGGTCTAGATATACCCCTCGTTTAAAGTTTGGCTAACTCATGCCCTCGCCGTCCAACTTTTCGTCTAGATATGTCCTTATGGGCGTTAAATGTGAAATGAAATTGCCACGTCATTTTTACATTACCATGTGACATTTATATTAAAGGGAAAAGGGTCAATTATACCCCTAAACTATTCGAAAAGGTCTAGATATACCCCCCCTCCCCCTTTTAAATACACTATCCGACCCATTTTCAACAATTTTTTTTGGTAAATCCCGAAAATGAGTAATTGACTAATGAAAAATAGGAAAAATTTTAAAAAATAAAATAAAATTAACGCCAAAAATTCACAAATAAATATAGTAACCTTAAATTCAACAATTTCAATAATTTTTTAAATTTTTATTTATTTTTTGATAAATCCCGAAAATGAGTAATTGATTAATAAAAAATATGAAAAATATAATCTAAAAATTCAGCATAAATTCATTTTCATATTTTTTTTATTAATCAATTACTCATTTTTGTGATTTATCGAAAAAATAAAAATTTTAAAAAATTGTTGAAATTGTTGAATTTAAGGTTACTATATTTATTTGTGAATTTTTGGCGTTAATTTTATATATTTTTTTCATATTTTTCCTATTTTTTATTAGTCAATTATTCATTTTCAAGATTTACCAATTTTTTTTTTGTTGAAAACGAGTCGGGTAGTTTATTTAANTTAAAAGGGGGGGGGGGGGGTATATCTAGACCTTTTTCAAATAGTTTAGGGGTATATTTGACCCTTTTTCCTTTAATATAAATGTCACGTGGTAATGTAAAAATGACGGGTAATTCCATTTGGCATTTAACGCCCATAAGGGCATATCTAGACGAAAAGTTGGACGGCGAGGGCACGAGTGAGCCAAATTT
>NC_064293.1:37710248-37800355 GCF_019186545.1 Solanum stenotomum
GGGGGGGGGGGGGGGGGTATATCTAGATCTTTTCGAATAGTTTAGGGGCATATTTGACCCTTTTCCCTAAATTTAATAAAGTACTTACCCTTACAACTTTTTTGGGTTTTTTGTATTTTGGTAATTCCAATTCCTTCTTCTTGTAGATGGTTTTGATGTTTGAGCAACTTCAACATTTGTTGTTTTTTTCTTTTTTTTTTCTTTTTTGTTTGACTAACAAAATCCAAATCGGAATCAGAATCAGGAGGGATTTCAACAAGTGTTTTCCCCTTTCTCTTCTTCCTCTTTTGATTTGCCGGAATCACACTTTCCTTTGCTTCATTATTTTTATCTTTTTGATTCTTCGATCGAGAGGAATCACCGGTCGCTGGAATTTCAATAGTTTTAGACGGGGGTGTTTGGGATAATATATTGAACGATGGAGCATGAACATCATCAATTGAAGTTTCATCAAATCTGGGACTCTTTCGAGGAGTTTCAATGGGTTTTTTAAACATGATGATGAATAATCGTGGGGGAGGGGGTGGACTATTTTGAAGTTAGANGGTAGCAGTAGAAAATTAAAATACTAGTATAGCAGTAAGTTTTTTGATAGCGTACTAGAATTCTCTCCGACACTTAAATTTACTAAATTTAATTCTAATTAATAAATTTAAACGGAGTTAGATTGGGCTGGACAGATCAGTTATACGGCCCAATGTAGGAGTCCCACTACGGATTTGGGCCAAAATAGGATAAACCAACAATTAATTATAGGGTCAAAAAGATTAACAGAAATGCAGAATGATAACAAAACTGAAATACTACGGCATTCATGTTAAACAAATTTTTAAAATGTACTTCCTCGCTCCGAAATATTTGTCATGTTTTGCTTTCAGACTATATGAACTTTAGTCAATACTTTAATATGTAATTTTTACCATATTAATATGAGAAGTATTGCGGCTTACAATAATTTTTTGTATAATCTTCAGATATCTAAATTCTAATTTTAAAATATTAAGCTAATCTAACTTAATTTTGTTTTTTTGAGTATTAGTCGTCACAAATATTGGAGTTTATATATTGGACTGCACTCACTAACCCAGTTAGGGTAAATTCTAAATCGGCATATTCTACCTGATACGTTGAACTCAGGGGGGACGACCCAGAACTGCCGGGGTAATAAGGGTATCTAACTTGATCGCTGAGTGAAGTCCACCGTGTGCGGTTGCCGGAGATTTGGTTATGTCCGGAGAGACGGCATTTGCTCTTGTAATTCCGGTATTACCGGTCAATTTTAGCACTAAAGTGAATTGGGACTTCAAATCAAATCCCTAATGGAAACTAACTGAATTGAGAAAGGGATTTAACCAACTTTCGAACCAATTCCATTGTTCAATGACTACTTTACCCTTATCAACTCTACCCTAAAATAGCTTACTAATCATTTACTATCAAATTATGTGGTGTAGTGGATGAGGTTGCTCCTCCCTAAATCAGAGGTTTAGGATTCGAGCTATGAATATAAAAGATCTTTAATAGGGAGCGCTTCCCCACCTTTTTGATCTACCTCTCAATAGGAACCTAGATGAAATTCTGACCATCTATCAAGGAATAAAGAACGGACATATCTTATAAATTTCCAAAAAAATCTTTAATTTTTTCCAGAAATAGATGATGATCATCTGTTTCTCAGGAAAATTCCCATCCAGTGGTAAATTTTGACAATTTATATATTGCAGAGTTCTCGATTCAACGTTGTCATGTTTTTCCTCTACCATTTAGGTTCATCATTTCTAATTAAAAAAATATTTTTGGGAGTGTTACACAATTTTTTTTTAAAAAGTGTTCAATCAGTTTGACTATGGTTTGATATAATGTTGGGATGCAATCAATTAAAGATCAACATGGCACAAGATATTATTATTATTATTATTAATAATAATAATAATAATAATATCAATTTAATTCCATAAATAGATTGGAGAAGAATAAAATGTACACAAATTTTATTTTTGTCTTTATAGGTAGACCCTCGCTCAAAAAAGAAGAGAAGAGAAGAGAAGGGAGGAATTTTTATTTTACCCTTTTCTAATGACTTCCACTTTTAAAATCTTAGGTAGAAGGTGAACGGATTACCACCTTCAACTCCTTTTATGAGGAGTCACATATATTTGATACAATTTTTCATGTACGTGAGGCAACTCTCTTTTACTAATTCTTTACTAGCTGAATAAAGGATGATTCAATATAAAAGAAGAAATTAAACTAAAAAAATCTTTCTATTCAATGAGGAACTTTCTATTTAACGAGAGACTTAGAAAATTACATAGAAGCGAATTGGTGAATTAATCAATATTGGGGAAATGACGGAGAAATTAAAGAGCAATAAGTTAAGTCTGCACTATTTTAGCTTTTAGGTCATTCACACAAGTTATTTGGGTGTTGGTTAGAGTTTAAAGGTTTTCCATAATATATACGTATTAATTGCGTGGAGTTTGCATTAAGCCTTCTAGCATGGGTAAGTTTTTTATGAAAATTAAGCTCCACTTCATATGAAATATCAACTTTTCATAGTCAATACGCTTGCTCTTCAGGCATGGAAGTTGTGGAACGAAAACAAAATTGTCGAATTGGTTGACCTCAAGATAATTGAACTGCGGCTCAAAAAAAAGATTCAAAGATGTGTCCATGTAGGACTATTATGCGTACAAGAATATGCAGAAGACAGGCCAAATGTCTCCACAGTTTTGTCTATGCTCACCCGGGAAATTGATGATTTACCAAGTCCTAAACAACCTGCATTTACAACAAAACCGACCTCTTCCGAAAAGGCTCCTCTAGAATTCAAGTCTCTGTGAACGAAGTTGGCATTACTATAATGGAAGCACGATAGAGATGTTATAATTTTGATGTATGTGTATATCTTATTCATTTCCTATAATGGGCAAATTACAGAAATCACATACTTTTAAGACAAAATTACAATTTATCCCTTAAAAGTTTATAATTACAGAAATCTCTCAAACGGATACAATAATATAAACACTGATACATTAATCGTTAAGTAAGATACATTACATTTTATACATGATACACTAATCTGATGCGCGAGATACAATAATATAAGCGCTGATACATTAATCTGATGCGCGAGATACACTAATCTGATGCGCGAAAATGTGAGATACATTAATCGTNATTCAAGTCTCTGTGAACGAAGTTGGCATTACTATAATGGAAGCACGATAGAGATGTTATAATTTTGATGTATGTGTATATCTTATTCATTTCCTATAATGGGCAAATTACAAAAATCGTATACTTTTAAGACAAAATTACAATCTATCCCTTAAAAGTTTATAATTACAGAAATCTCTCAAATGGATACATTAATTTAAGCACTGATACATTAATCTGATGCGCGAGATACATTAATCGTTAAGTAAGATACATTACATTTTATACATGATACACTAATCTGATGCGCGAGATACCATAATATAAGCGTTGATACATTAATCTGATGCGCGAGATACAATAATCTGATGCACGAAAATGTGAGATACATTAATTGTTAAGTAAGATACATTACATTTTATATATGATATACAATATGATGTACATTTTATACATAATACACTAATCTGATGCGCGAAATACAATAATATAAGCGCTGATACATTAATCTGATGCGCGAGATACAATAATATAAGCGGTGATACATTAATCTGATGCGCGAGATACATTAATCTGATGCGCAAGATACACTAATCTGATGCGCAAAAATGAGGAATTTTGAAAATTTGTAAAACTTATAGGGGATAATGGTAATAAGTAAACTAAAAGGTGGAATTTTTATAATTTTTCCAAAGTTTAAACGAAGCTGAGTTCTTTAGCAGTGAGAATTTCAGTCATGAGATTAACAAGTTAGTTCCGTTACCAAAGGGTATTCCATATCTGAATTTGGAGTTCAAAATACAAATTTCTTTTATGCTCAGCACCCACCTTAAAAAGGACCCCAATTAATAAATAAATAGAAAATTGAAACACCATTGTTTGGTTACAAAACCCATATATAAGCAAGAAGAAGGGAAGAGTTCATACTCAATGTTGTTACCAAGTAGCATGAAAAAAAAATCTTGGTGTTTCCACAATTTTAGTATGATGATGGTATGATTTGGACTTAAATGAATGAACAAATGAGGATTCATATAGCCGACCCTAACTTGTTTAGGAATTTGGAGAAGAAACTACTGGTCTATGAAGATATGCCAAAAGAAAATCGGATGCTTCTCGAACTGATAATTTGATTTGAAATTATTAATTTCAGTCTTTTTTATTTATTAATGTACTTTCAAGTTCACACTCTAAAGAGGAAGAGTCACATGATTGGAGATGATCGAAGGGATTGACAGATGAACTTTACCTTCACAAAAGTTCAGACTTAAGATTTTTCATAGAGATTTGAATGTAAGCAACATTTTATTGGATGAACAACTAACCCTAAAACAACCAACATTAGGTGTATCATTCTCTCTAGTTCATGGTTTAAAAGGAGAAAAAGGAGTGGGGTTGTTGGATAAAATAAGTTCTTGTACCATTCTCTCTATTTTATTGCCTAAAATAAGACAATAAGCAACCATTCAAAATTATCATATGATGCTGTGGTTATATGGTGCCTGAACAGGCAAATGGAAGGAAGTTACTCAGAAAAATCAGATGCTTACAGTTATGGAGAATGAAATGTCAACTTTAGGTAGATCAATTTGTTATTATTTTGTTAACGCCTTTGCTCTTAAGGCATGGGAGTTCTGGAATGAAAACAAGATTGTCAAATTAGTAGAGCCCAAGATAATAATAGACCTGCAGTTTGAAAGGGAAATTTTGAAATGGTCATATGTTGGACTATTATGTTGTCAAGGAAAAGCAGAAGAATAGATAAGACCAGATATGTCCATGGTTTTGTCTATGCTCACTACCAAGACTTCTCATCTACCAAATCATTTAACAACCTATATTTACGAGACTTTATATGTGAGGCAAGTCATTATCACTCATTTACAGAAAAGTATTTTCGACAATTCAAGGTAACAAAACATTTTATAGAATACTAATTCTCAAATAGATGCCAGTACTCAACAAGTTGAAAAGAGATAGGAAAAACAAAAACCTCTGAGCTTCGGAGGAAAATAAAAACCTGATACATATCACCATCTTAAGAGATTGTACATGGATGAGAAACCACATTCCTGAATGATATTTTCTTTAGTAAGCCTTTTCCCCCCATAAAATATCTTCCAGAATTTTGAAGATACAGTTGGTGTTTCATTGAGTCAATAAGCAATCCCGTAGGAAAGGAGATGACCCATCAAATTCAACGTGACGCAAAATAAATCCCCACTTCTATTCTTAGAGCTAAAGTCACATCAGCCCAAGAAATTTTGCAGTATCAAAGGTACCAAATGCTCAAAACTATTCCGAAATACAGTAAGCCTTAGAAGAAATCATTTGAAACATGGGTTTAACAATTAGTTGATACCCGGTTGACAAGTAAACTGAAGAGAAATATATCATCAAAAATCTATTTTCGTTGCTAAATAAGGCCATTGTTGAAGTTCTCATATTACATTTCAAATGATAAGACTGAACCTTTGGGCAGAAAAGAAATCGGTATGAGCTTATATCGATCATTTCTTGTTTTTCTCTGTTGCTTTTATGTAGTTTTTTCTGGTGCCAATGCTTCAGACATCATTACCAGTAGCGAACCCGTCAGGGACTCGGAAACTGTATTTTCCAGTGGCAAAAGATTTAAACTGGGACTTTTCAGCCCAGGGAATTCTGCAAATCGTTATGTAGGGATTATGTTTAATCTACCATCACCAACACCAACTGCAGTATGGGTAGCTAACAGAGACAAGCCTATAAATGATTCTAGCGGAATATTCACAATATCAGATGATGGCAATCTTGTAATCTTGAATGGACAGAAGGAGTTAATTTGGTCATCCAGTATTTCAAACCCATGAAGAATTCCACTGCTCAGCTCTTGGATACTGGCAACTTAGTCTTGAAAGACAGCTCAAATGGAAGAGTTATATGGGAAAGCTTTCAATATCCTACAGATTCTTTCTTACAGCTCATGAGAATAGGCATATATAATAGTACTAACACAGCATCTCTCCTGAAATCATGGAGAAGTCCTGATGATCCATCTGTTGGGAGTTTCTCAGTTGGAATTCAACTTCAATACATCCCCCAGGCTTTTATTTGGAATAACACCGCTCCTTACTGGCGTAGTAGTCCATGGAATAAACAGAACTATATTGGAATACCAGAAATGAAATCTTCCTACCGCTCTGGTTATGACTTCTTTGCTGATAATGCTGGCAACACATACCTAACTTTTTCCCATGGAAATCAGTCTTTGATATTCTATTATTCCTTGAATTCAACAGGGTCTTATCAGGAGAAAGTTTGGGATCAAAGTAAGAAGGATTGGGTGGTAACATGGGCAATTCCCCGCACTGAGTGTGATTTTTATGCTAAGTGCGGGACATTTGGAAGCTGTAATCCAAAGAATTCTCCAATATGCAGTTGTATACAAGGTTTTAAACCAAAACATGAAGGAGAATGGGAGAAAGGAGATTGGTCCGGTGGATGCATCAGAACGACTGCACTACACTGTGAAAGGAACAGAAATGATGTTGAGAAGGGAAAGCAGGACGGGTTTTTGAAGCTGCAGACAATGGGAGTGCCAGATTTTGTAATTTGGGCATCCTCAGCGAAAGAAGATTGTGAGAGTGACTGTTTGAATAACTGTTTCTGCACGGCATATTCATACTACTCAGGCATAGGTTGTATGCATTGGAATAGAACCTTAATTGATATTCAAGAATACTCCATGGAGGGGGCGGCTGATTTGTTCATTCGCCTTGCCTACTCCGAACTTGGTAACATACTTCTTTTAACCTTAATCTTTCAGTTGTTTAGCTTATTTTCTTGGAACAACAAGAGTTGAAATTAGAAGTCTTATAATATTTGAAGAATATTAACCAAGAAACTCATAGTAAAAATCTACAATACCATCGAAGTAGTCTCAAATTCTCATATAGTGCTTTCACTTCCATGGAAAGAAAGATATGCTCAAGAACTGTTTATGGCGCTCATACATGTTTTGCAGCTGCAAATGAAAAGAAAGACGTTCCTGTAGCAGCTATTGCAATCACTGTCTCAATAGGCTCAATAACAGTTATCTTATGTGGATATCTTTTCAGGAAATTGTTGGCTAACCACAAAGGTAATTAATCAAATGAGATTTTCGATAACACAAACTAGAACTTCTATGTCTAAAACTTGTTTGATTTCTGAATGTCCACTCTAAACCAGAAAGGAAGAGGAAAAATGAAGCATTCTTAAGAGAAGCATCTCCAAAATTTTACCAAGAAGGCATGATTAAAGATGACATCAACCAAGTCAAAATTGAAGACATCACCTTGTACAGCTTTGACATGTTAGCAAATGCCACTGACAGTTTTCACTCAGCTAGCAAGCTGGGGCAAGGAGGCTTTGGTCCAGTCTACAAAGTAATGTTTCTTGATGCATCTCTGCAGTGTTCTGAAAAATGTACACAATATAAAATAAATTTGATCAATTATCTGCAGGGGAAATTGCCAGATGGACAAGAAATTGCAGTAAAAAGGCTTTCACAGTTTTCTAGTCAGGGGCTACAGGAGTTTATGAATGAGGTCGTCGTGATTTCTAGACTACAACATCGTAATCTTGTTAGACTCCTCGGCTGTTGCACAGAGAGAGGGGAAAAGATGTTGGTTTATGATTTCATGCCAAATAGAAGCTTAGATGCATATCTTTTTGGTCAGTGCAGAACTTTCTTTCATTGGTTTTGCCTGTCCTTCAACTTAAGTACATTTAGACTCATAAGAAAACTGTATTTCCTTAAGGAAACAAAATCCATCATACATTTCTTGGTGATCACTTTTCAGGTTCACACCAGGAAAAGTTCCTTGATTGGAGTAAATGAGCTATCATTATTGAAGGAACTGGTCGAGGCCTCCTTTACCTTCACAGAGACTCAAGACTATGAATTATTCATAGAGATCTGAAGGCAAGCAACGTCCTGTTGGATGAATACCTAAACCCAAAAATTTATCATTATTGAAGGAACTGGTCGAGGCCTCCTTTACCTTCACAGAAACTCAAGACTATGAATTATTCATAGAGATCTGAAGGCAAGCAACATCCTGTTGGATGAATACCTAAACCCAAAAATTTCGGATTTTGGCACGGCGAGGATCTTTGGAGGCAATCAAGATCAGGCCAACACTATAAGAGTTGTTGGAACATAGTAAGTTTGTACTGCTTCCTTCATTTTCTCATGGATGAACTGGAATCATTTGTCATTGAGTTTCTTTTTTAATATGTTATGCAGTGGTTACATGGCCCCTGAATATGCAATGCATGGAAGATTCTCAGAAAAATCAGATGTCTACAGCTTCGGTGTGTTGTTATTGGAAATTGTTAGTGGAAGGAAGAACTCTAGTTTTTCTGATGATGAAGATGAACTGACTCTACTTGCATATGTAAGTTCCTTCTTGCAACTATGGAACTTAAATGGTTTTGCTTACTCATCAAACCAAAAAAAAAAAGGAGAAAAATTATGAAACTTCCGAAAATATTATTTTTGCTGTTTGACAATGTCTCTGTTCTTCAGGCATGGAAGTTGTGGAATGAAAACAATATTGTAAAATTGATAGACCCCAAAATATTTGATTCAAACTTCGAAAAAGAGGTTGTGAGATGTGTACATATTGGATTATTATGTGTTCAAGAATATGCAGAAGATAGGCCAAATGTCTCCACAGTTCTATCAATGATCACTAGTGATAACGCTGAACTACCTACTCCTAAACAACCTGCTTTTACCGGAGGACATGCTTCACCACAGCCGGGATCTTCTAAAAGAGAAGGTTCCGTGAATGCTGATACCATAACTGTATTGGAACCACGATAGGATCCAAAGTTTTCAACAGGCAGGCAAAGATCATTACTTTCATTAAAATCGTAACTGTAGCAGTATTCTTTTTCTGATGTCTTCCCCAAAAATGTAATGAAAAATCCTAGTGAAAACTATAATTTATACATTACACTTAAAACTATGATCAACATTATATCAAATAGTTATCTTTTGTTTATTATGAGTACGATCAATCTTGAAGTCTAAGGCCCAAAGTTCTTTGTTTTCCATCCAATTCTGAGCAACAAAAAAAGGAAAGCAGCAGCAATGTTATTACTACTGTTTAAGTGCTGATTGGCTCATTCCTATGGTCAAATGTTATGCTATATGCAACAACATAAAATAGAAATCAAGATGATGACAAGAATGAAAGTACTACAGCACTATACATGTAATATGTTCTTGCAAGTTGTTCTGTTAAAGTGGAGCACCAGAGATGGAGAAAGGGACTAATTGGTTTCTTGGAACCCAATTGAAAAGGGAAGATGACGAGTAAAAGAGGAGAAAAAAAACATGGGATGGGGCTTAAATATGGGCGAGGTTTACTAGTTAAGTTTTCACTAAATAGGTGAGATTTGCTTAAATTGAAGAGCTTATTTGTTGGATTTTTTTGTTTAATTAAATGGGTTTTGGTCCAACAAAGAAAATAAAGAAACCATTTAAAAATTTATGGGATGCCAAGTCAGATTTTCGGTGCATGAAAATAGTTATGCCGGTTGGTATTATATTTTGAGGAACAATGAATTAGTTGAGTGATTTAATTGTTCTATACTAGAGAAATGTAATTATGCTAGAAAATTTTCTTAACTTGAGTGACTTTTTGAGGAATTAACTCCTTCCAAGCTCGCACCCTAAAGAGAAAGAGTCCAATGTTTAGAGTCAATGTGTGATAATCATTGAGGGAATCGATCAAGGAATTTTTGCCTTCACAAGGTAAGATTTAGAGATTATTCATAATTTCATATGGTCAGCATTTTACTGGATGAACAACTGAATGCAAAGATTTTAGATTTTGGCATGGCAAGGATTTTCCTGACAACCAAGATCAGGTTTATCTTTCTCCCTATTTCATGGTTTATGAAGACAACAAGTAACCATTCAACATTATTATGTGATTCTGTGGTTACATGGTTCCTGAACATGCAATGGAAGGAAGGAAGATTCTCAGAAAAATGCCTTTGCTCTTCAGCAGGGGCTGAGGTAGAGTACTCCTTACGGGTTTGGCAACCTAGTAATTTTGCTTAGTATATTTGTATTAGGAAATGTTATAATTATGTATTAATATTTAATTGCTAACCAATTAACTAAGACCAGCTGTGAGTTGGATGGCAGTTCAAAATCCATAAATTTCAAATGGTGAATCCGTGGAAGAACTTTGCCCATCTGAAGATAAAGTATCAACAAAACCTTAAACCACCTCCATTCATCGACCACATATCCTACTGAATTTGGGTCTCCCTTCATAGTTGGTGTCTTCCCTCTTGGGCATTTCATGCCACAGTGAATAGAAAATTGAGAAGCCAACGACGGAGGTTTAGAACAGATACTGGCGGATAACCTAGTTAGGAGGCAGTTTGTCGTAATGCCCAAAAACATATCAGAAATTATGGTGGTAGACAACAAAGACTCTGCCGACAACTGCATTGAGACTCACTCTTGGAACCTTCTCCTTGAAATTTTGATCTTTCACCATATCTGATGGAGGATAGAGGTATTTGAGCTATAGAAAAGGTTTGATTTTCAAAATGTTTGAAGGAAGCATTGAGCTAAGGTGTATGGCAGAGAACCCTTGGCAGAGATGAGGGGTATAATTGTAATTTTAATTTATTTTTTTTCTTTAAGTTAGTGACATGTGTCATGTTATCTTTTCTTTGTTTCCTGCCGGTGTATGATACCTGCATTGGGCCCCCATGAATCCAAATTTGTAAGGTAAGGCCCATTTAAGGGGGAAGTGCCTTCTAATATGATTTTTTTCATACCCATGTCTCGAACCCAAGACCGTGTTTAAGGGTGGAGGGATCCTATCCATTCCAGCACAATACTTGTTGGTACGTGTCATGTTATCATTCATGTGTGACATATACTTTTGGAGAAAAGGTGGTTCTATTAGACACTGTTAGAAAAAAAAATTGGTGCTTAGAGTGGTTTTCGTGACTGAAAGGTGTGTAGAAGGAATTTAGCTACAAGCTCAGTGGTAAACATCTAGTCTATAACAGATTTTTGTTTTTCATCCCTCTTGTCCCTTTTTTTTTAATCTCTCCGAAAATCAGAGATTTTTCTTTTTCCTAATCCTGTCAAATGATGAATGATGGGATTTATTTGAGAATTGGTATTATATAAAATGTTCAGACACCTTGAATGTTGAAAATATTTTTCTCCAAATGAGTGAAAATGACTTGCCTCAAATATAAGGTCCTGTATGGTTCAGGATTTTGTAAATCAGAAATATCAGTATTGTGCATAACTTTGGTCTATCTTCTGCATATTCTTGACCACACATCTCAAGATTTCCCTTTCAAACTGCAGGTCATTTATGGGTCTACCAATTTCACAATCATGTTTTCATTCCACAACTTCCATGCCTGAAGACATAGTGGTCACCACAAAGATAGGATGAGACAGGGAGAAAAAGATTCTTGATGCCAGTATATATCCATCAAATATAATGGAGTACTGGTTTACAAAGCTAAAGATTAGTGGTAGCATGCTAGCACATGACGATTCAATAATTGTGTGGGGATATTCTTATTTACCTAGCAATTTGCTTTTACCCCTCCAAACAATACAGTTCACATTCATAAAGCTTGTTCACGTCACGTTTTATCAACTTTAGCCTATGACATTGCACCATCCCCCACTCACGCCCCCCTTCCCCCCTTATCACTATGTCTTAAGCAAAAGTAAACTTGAATAAGCGATGTCAACTTATTATCACAAGTCAAATAGATATATACGGATCTGAATTNGTTCAGGATTTTGTAAATCAGAAATATCAGTATTGTGCATAACTTTGGTCTATCTTCTGCATATTCTTGACCACACATCTCAAGATTTCCCTTTCAAACTGCAGGTCATTTTTGGGTCTACCAATTTCACAATCATGTTTTCATTCCACAACTTCCATGCCTGAAGACATAGTGGTCACCACAAAGATAGGATGAGACAGGGAGAAAAAGATTCTTGATGCCAGTATATATCCATCAAAAATAATGGAGTACTGGTTTACAAAGCTAAATATTAGTGGGAGCATGCTAGCACATGACAATTCAATAATTGTGTGGGGGTATTCTTCTTTACCTAGCAATTTGCTTTTACCCCTCCAAACAATACAGTCCACATTCATAAAGCTTGTTCACCTCACGTTTTATCAACTTTACCCTATGACATTGCACTAGCCCCCACTCATGCCCCCCCCTCCCCCCCGCCCCTTATCACTATGTCTTGAGCAAAAGTAAACTTGAATAAGCGATGTCAACCTATTATCACAATTCAAAAAGATATATACGGATTTGAATTTGAGTCTATGAGGTTTAAGTTCTTATCCCAAATTGATGTTTATTTTGTTGGGGGTTTTAAGGTGTGAATAGGAATTGAGAAAATTTTCACAAGTTACACGCTTAATATTTTGGTTAAGCACGCGCACCACGTAGTTAATGTGGTGCATAAAAGTCACACCTTTGGAAAGGTTTGGTATGTAAAGAGATTCCCATGGCTGGGGAGTGTGTAGAAGTGATTTGGCTAAGAGTTCACAGATTAACTAGGTATTAGGCCTATTTTCTACAGTAAACTGTTTTTCCCGTAAACATTTTGTAGAGATGGTTGGTGTGTCATTGAGTCAATACCCGTAGGAAAGGGACAATCCATTAAATTCACATCAGAAATTGTCAACATGATACAAAATCCTGCCCTTATATTCTCAGAGCTAAACATATCAGCCCAAGTAATTTTTCAGTATTGCAGGTATCAAATGCACAAGAAGTACTCAGAAACATAGTAAGCTGTAGATGTAGAAGCAAAATGGCCACTTAACAAATCATTTGAGACATGGGTCCAGCAATTAATTGACACCCAATTGAAAAGTAAACGGATGAGAACATAAAAAAGATAAGTATCCAAGAACCTTATTTGACTAAAGGAAAAGAAAGGTCGTCCTCGAGGTTCTCAGCTCTTACACTTCAAATGATAAGACTGTACCTTTTGGAAGAAAAGAAGTTAGAATGAGCATCTCTATGCTTTTTCATCTTTTACTCTATTGTTTTTATGTAGTTTTTTTCCAGTGCCAATACTTCAGACACCATTAGCAGTAGTGAGCCTGTGAGAGACTCAGAAACTGTATTTTCTAGAGGCAAAAGATTTAAACTGGATTTTTTTAGCCCCAGGAATTCTGCAAAACGTTATGTAGGGATTATGTTTAACCTACCATCACCAACACCAACTGTAGTATGGGCCTTTACATGATTCTAGTGGAATACTCACAATATCAGAAGATAGCAATCTTGTCATCTTGAATGGACAGAAAGAGATAATTTGGTCATCCAGTAGTTCAAACTCTATGAAGAATTCCACAGCTCAGCTCTTGGACTCTGGAAACTTAGTCTTGAAAGACAACTCAAATGGGAGAGTTCTATGGGAAAGCTTTCAATATCCTACGGATTCTCTCTTACAGCTCATGAAAATGGGCACTGATAAGCGTACTAACACAACAACTCTCCTGAACTCATGGGGGAGTCCTGATGATCCATCCGTTGGGAGCTTTTCAGCTGGAATTCAACATCAATACATTCCTCAGTTTCTTATTTGGAAAAACAGTTCTCCTTACTGGCGGGGTGGTCCATGGAATAAACAGATATACATAGGATTACCAGAAATGAATTCTTTCTATCTCTATGGTATTGACCTAGTAATTGATAATACTGGCACAGCATACCAAACTTATTCAGACCCAAATCAGTCTAGGATACTCTATTATTCCTTGAATTCAACAGGGTCTGACCAGGAGAAGGTTTGGGATCAAAGTAAGAAGGATTGGGTGGTAACATGGGCAAATCCCCGAACATAGTGTGATTTTTATGCTAAGTGTGGGACATATGGAAGCTGTAATCCAATGAATTCTCTAATATACAGTTGTATACAAGGTTTCAAACCAAAAAATGATGGAGAATGGAAGAAAGGAGATTGGTCTGGTGGATGCATCAGAAGTACTGCACTAGACTGTGAAAGGAACAAAACTGATATTGAGAAGGACAAGCAGGACGGGTTTCTGAAGCTGCAGACAATGGGAGTGCCAGATTTTGTAATTTCGGTACCCTCTGCAAAAGAAGACTGTGAGAGTGACTGTTTGAGTAACTGTTCCTGCACTGCATATTCATACTACAGAGGCATAGGTTGTATGCATTGGAATAGAAGCTTAGTTGATATTCAAGAATACTCCAGGGATGGGGCGGCTAGTTTGTTCATTCGCCTTGCCTACTCTGAACTTGGTAACATACTTCTATTCAATCTTAAGCTTTCAATTGTTTAGCTTGTTTTTTTTTTTTGGAACAACAAGGAGTTGAAATTTAAAGTCTTCTAGTCTTTGAAGAATATGGTCAAGACTCCCAATAAAATCTATAAAACCATCGAAGTAGGCTCAAATTCTCAATTAGTGTATTGCTTAGCTCTTTTCTATTTTTTGTGTAAACAAGATATATTAACTAGGACAGAAGACATCTTTGATGTGCTAGATTGCTTATAGGCAGCAGTTTAGATAAGACTGTTTTATTCTGTAAGTTGTAATACTTTTGAAGGGGAACTGCACTTTTGTTATAGTACACCTGTGTATATATAGACTAAAGTTACCAGTTTCAAAAAAAAAATCTCAATTAGTGCTTTCACTTCCATGGAAAGAAAGATATGCTCAAGAACTGTCTATGGCTCATACATGTTTGCAGCTGCAAATGACAAGAAAGACATTTCTGTAGCAGCTATTGCAACCACAGTCTCAATAGGCTCAATAACAGTTATCTTATGTGGATATCTTTTCTGGAAAATGTTGGCTAAGCACAGAGGTAATTAATCAAATAAGATTTTTGAGAAGACAAACTAGAACTTCTCTGTCTGCAAATGGTTTGATTTCTGAATGTCCACTCTGAACCAGAAAGGAAGAGGAAAAATGAAGCACTCTTAAGAGAAGCATCTCCAAAATTTTACCAAGAAGGAATGAGTAAAGATGACATCAACCAAGTCAAAATTGAAGACATTACCTTGTACAGCTTTGACATGTTAGCGAATGCCACTGACAGTTTTCACTCAGCTAGCAAGCTGGGGCAAGGAGGCTTTGGTCCAGTCTACAAAGTAATGTTTCTTGATGCATCTCTGCAGTGTTCTGATAAATGAACACAATATAAAATAAATTAGATCAATTATCTGCAGGGACAATTGCCAGATGGACAAGAAATTGCAGTAAAAAGGCTTTCACAGTCTTCTGGTCAGGGGCTACAGGAGTTTATGAATGAGGTCGTTGTGATTTCTAGACTACAACATCGTAATCTTGTTAGACTCCTTGGCTGTTGCACAGAGAGAGGGGAAAAGATGCTGGTTTATGATTTCATGCCAAATAGAAGCTTAGATGCATATCTTTTTGGTCAGTGCAGAATTTTCTTTCATTGGTTTTGCCTGTCCTTCAACTTAAGTACTTCCAGAATCAAAAGAAAGCTGTATTTCTTTAAGGAAACAAAATCCATCATACATTTCTCAGTGATACCTTTTCAAGTTCACACCAGGAAAAGTTCCTTGATTGGAGTAAACGAGCCATCATTATTGAAGGAACTGGTCGAGGCCTCCTTTACCTTCACAGAGACTCAAGACTATGAATTATTCATAGAGATCTGAAGGCAAGCAATATCCTGTTGGATGAATACCTAAACCCAAAAATTTCAAATTTTGGCACGGCGAGGATTTTTGGAGGCAATCAAGATCAGGCCAACACTATACGAGTTGTTGGCACATAGTATGTTTGCATTGCTTCCTTCATTTTTTCATGGATGAACTGACATCATTAGTCATTGAGTTTCTGTGTAATATGTTATGCAGTGGTTACATGGCCCCTGACTATTCAATGTACGGAAGATTCTCAGAAAAATCAGATGTCTACAGCTTAGGTGTGTTGATATTGGAAATTGTCAGTGGAAGGAAGAACTCTAGTTTTTATGATGATGAAGATGAACTGACTCTACTTGCATATGTAAGTTAATTCTTGCACGTATGAAACTTTAGTGTTTTTGCTTAATCATCAAACCATTAAAAAAAAAAGAGAGAAAAATTATGGAACTTCTGAAAATAACATTTTTGCTGTTTGACAATGTCTTTGTTCATTAGGCATGGAAGTTGTGGAATGAAAACAATATCATAAAATTGATAGACCCCAAAATATTTTATTCAAGCTTTGAAAAACTGATGGTGAGATGTGTACATATTGGATTATTATGTGTTCGAGAATATGCAGAAGATAGGCCAAATGTCACCACAGTTCTGTCAATGCTCACTAGTGATATTGCTGAACTACCTACTCCTAAACAACCTGCATTTACCGGAGGACATGCTTCACCACAGCAAGTATCTTCTAAAAGCCAAGGGTCCGTGAATGCTGATACCATAACTGTATTGGAACCACGATAGGATGCAGAGTTTTCAACAGGCAGGCAAAGATCATTACTTTCCTTAAAATGGTAACAGTAGCATAGTATTTCTTTCTTTTGAATGTGCATAGGCTAAAACACGCTCCTTTGCAATAACTCGCAAAACACACAAAAGAGGTAAAAGTGCACTAGCTATGTGATGAATTAATTACAGGTGAGCAAGGAGAACATGAAACAGTTGATCAATTTTTAACTTTGCATTATGAAAATCCTTAGAAAGAAAGTAGACAAAAGGAAAAAAGAATCGCAAATCCCCAATTAACAAGTTTAAATAATGGCAATCGAAGACTTGAAAATTCATACCTACTGTACTGATACACGAAACAGCGTCGGCGAAAAATGGCCACTCGTTTTACCACTGTTTTTCTTAGAAATTTACAGAGAAGTGAATTGGTGAATTAATCAATGTTGAGGAAAATTTTAGGTCATTCACATAAGTTATTTGGGTGTTGGTTAAAGACTAATTGTTTCATTTTTTTTAAATTTTGCATAAAATAATGTGAAACTTACCTAAATCTCACTAATTTAGAAGTTAATTACTTAGATATATTTTAGTTTGTAATATTATGTGTGTTACCCCCAATTTTGGTGCACTAAGAAACATCCAGATACATGTATTTCTGAATGCATGGGCAAAAATTAGGTGTAAATTGTTCGAGATACATTGTATCCAAGTAGATTCACATATATTTTGTATACATAAAAAATTGGTTCGCCTCCTTCACCTCTCTCCCATATCACTCGCCACTCTCCAATGTATTAGGATACATAATAAATCTCGTTCATCTCTCTCCCTATTTTACTCTATCTAGTAGCAAAAATACATGTATCCAATTATATCTTCCTCAATATATAATAGTAAACTCTTAATTAGTGGTAATATAGTAATATTCTGAAAATATGGATAATGATGGTATATATGGTAATGATCAATATGTCTAATTATATAGTTTCATGTATAAATTTTTTCATAATTTATGCATATATTAATTATGTGAAATTAAAAAAATTGATAATCAAATACCGTACTTAATATGCTGAATTTTACCCCTAAAAACAAAAATACTACCAACATGATTTAGTTATAATATTTAGTACATATACTATATTGTTCTCGCATGTGGGGCTTGGAAACTCTCAAAATAGAAGATTGAGATAACATGACATTTAATTTTTATAATCTCAATATGATTTATTCAAAACGAAAAATCACCACTCATCTATAATATGGCCGAACGAATCAATAGTGCCAGATAAAATGCTTAATTCAAATAATAATTTCATACAAATGCTTCGAGTATAAGTGTTTCTAGATAATTGTATACAAATTAAATAGTAAAAGAGAAAAAATCACTCAAAAGACATAAGTTCTTTGGAACCATCTGGATCCACAAGAACCGCCACAAGACGGGTCGTGAAAACTTGAGATTCAGTTGATAAACGGTACCATCGGGAATTACTTCAATTCCTCTTGCATTCACTTTTACAAGTTTAAAGTTGGTTTGAGCCTCCTTGTTGGGCTCGTCTATGGCAAATTATGCGATCCCCACAATGTTAGGATCATTTGGGTCTACGGGTGTCTCATCGAGGACTCTCATTGCTGAAGAACAAGTAAAAACAATAACTAAGATTGAGTGACTTGTAAGGAGGACAAAGTTGGCCATTTTTTCTTTTATAAATTGTTAAAAGGAATGATTAACACCAAGTGCTGTAGGGTCTTATTTATAGGAGAAGGGACATTATTAAGAAATAGACTATTTTCTATATAAGAAATAAGAATCCATGGAATGGAGGCAAAAAAGGAATGCTTTAGTTAATATACTACATATGTGATCAATTGAAAATAGAGAAAATTAATTACTCCATATGTTTTATCAAGAAACTCTATTTATGGGATTTTAATAAATATGTTACTATTTCATGTATGTTTGACTAGATTATCCTCTATCCAAAATTACTAACTTTAAAATCATTTAATTACTCCTATTTATTAAGAAAAAAACATAGTGTTCATACTATATGGTACATTTCCCTACTACATGTATATTTACATAAAAATGACCTTTTGTTGGGCAATATCCAGCTACACTTTATTTATTAGGGAGAAAATTAATTATTTTACCTTTTATAGTCCCTTATATATTTCATTATACTTGCAAAAGGTCAATTATTTTACATTTTGTATCTATTTTACTTCATTGGTTGCAGTAGAAAATTAAAATACTAGTACAGAGTTTTTGATAGCTTACTAGAATTTTCTCCGACCCTTAAATTTACTAAATTTAATTCTAATTAATAAATTTAAACGGAGTTAGATTGGGCCGGACAAACCAGTCATACGGCCCAAGGTAAAAGTCCCACTACCGATTTGGGCCAAAATAGGCAAAACAATGAGTTTTAAGGGTCAAAAAGACGAACAGAAATGAAGAAAGATAACAAAACTGAAATACTACAACATTCATGTAAAACAAAATTTTAAAATGTACTCCTTTGCCACAAAATATTTATCATGTTTCGATTCTCTAGAGTTAAACTGTATAAATTTTAATCAATATTTTAACATGTAATTTTTACCATATTGATATGAGAAGAATTGCGGCTTACAATAGTTTTTTACATAATTTTCAAATATCTAAATTTTAGTTTTAAAATATTATGCTAATCTAACTTAATTTAGTTTTGAGTATTTTTTTTTTTGAATCCAGGATAACCCGCAATCGCTATAACCTCTGTCACAGCCTTTGTCCTTCGGGTGAGCACTCTGTGGTGAACACTTTGTGCGCAGTGGGTAAACCCCCACTGTGTAATTGCCTGCAAACCACAGGATAAGCTAATCTATCTTAATTTAGTTTTGAGTATTAGTGGTCACAAATATTGGAGTTTATATATTGGACTGCACTCACTATGGGTTAACCCAGTTAGGGTAAATTCTAAATCGGCATATTCTACCTGAAAGTAGTAGTACGAGATAAACCAAGAGTATACGTCGAACTCAGGGCGGACGACCCAGCACTGCCGGGGTAACAAAGGTATCTAACTTGATTAGTGTATGAAGTCCACCGTGTGCGGTTGCCAGAGATTTGGTTTTGTCCGGAGAGAGGACATTTGCTCTTGTAATTCAATTCGAATTTTCATGGTCAAATTAATATTCAAATNAATAGGCTCAATAACAGTTATCTTATGTGGATATCTTTTCTGGAAAATGTTGGCTAAGCACAGAGGTAATTAATCAAATAAGATTTTTGAGAAGACAAACTAGAACTTCTCTTTCTGCAAATGGTTTGATTTCTGAATGTCCACTCTGAACCAGAAAGGAAGAGGAAAAATGAAGCACTCTTAAGAGAAGCATCTCCAAAATTTTACCAAGAAGGAATGAGTAAAGATGACATCAACCAAGTCAAAATTGAAGACATTACCTTGTACAGCTTTGACATGTTAGCGAATGCCACTGACAGTTTTCACTCAGCTAGCAAGCTGGGGCAAGGAGGCTTTGGTCCAGTCTACAAAGTAATGTTTCTTGATGCATCTCTGCAGTGTTCTGATAAATGAACACAATATAAAATAAATTAGATCAATTATCTGCAGGGACAATTGCCAGATGGACAAGAAATTGCAGTAAAAAGGCTTTCACAGTCTTCTGGTCAGGGGCTACAGGAGTTTATGAATGAGGTCGTTGTGATTTCTAGACTACAACATCGTAATCTTGTTAGACTCCTTGGCTGTTGCACAGAGAGAGGGGAAAAGATGCTGGTTTATGATTTCATGCCAAATAGAAGCTTAGATGCATATCTTTTTGGTCAGTGCAGAATTTTCTTTCATTGGTTTTGCCTGTCCTTCAACTTAAGTACTTCCAGAATCAAAAGAAAGCTGTATTTCTTTAAGGAAACAAAATCCATCATACATTTCTCGGTGATACCTTTTCAGGTTCACACCAGGAAAAGTTCCTTGATTGGAGTAAACGAACCATCATTATTGAAGGAACTGGTCGAGGCCTCCTTTACCTTCACAGAGACTCAAGACTACGAATTATTCATAGAGATCTGAAGGCAAGCAATATCCTGTTGGATGAATACCTAAACCCAAAGATTTCGGATTTTGGCATGGCGAGGATTTTTGGAGGCAATCAAGACCAGGCACGCACTATAAGAGTTGTTGGCACATAGTATGTTTGCATTTCTTCCTTCATTTTTTCATGGATGAACTGCCATCATTAGTCATTGAGTTTCTGTGTAATATGTTATGCAGTGGTTACATGGCCCCTGAATATGCAATGTACGGAAGATTCTCAGAAAAATCAGATGTCTACAGCTTCGGTGTGTTGATATTGGAAATTGTCAGTGGAAGGAAGAACTCTAGTTTTTATGATGATGAAGATGAACTGACTCTACTTGCATATGTAAGTTCATTCTTGCAACTATATATGAAGCTTTAATGTTCTGCTAGCTCATCAAACCAAAAAAATAGAGGAGAAAAATTATGGAACTTCTGAAAATAATATTTTTGCTGTTTGACAATGTCTTTGTTCTTCAGGCATGGAAGTTGTGGAATGAAAACAATATCATAAAATTGATAGACCCCAAAATATTTGATTCAAGCTTCGAAAAACAGATGGTGAGATGTGTACATATTGGATTATTATGTGTTCAAGAATATGCAGAAGATAGGCCAAATGTCTCCACAGTTCTGTCGATGCTCACGAGTGATATCGCTGAACTACCTACTCCTAAACAACCTGCATTTACCGGAGGACATGCTTCACCACAGCAAGGATTTTGTAAAAGCCAAGGGTCCGTGAATGCTGATACCATAACTGTACTGGAACCACGATAGGATGCAGAATTTTCAAAGGTCATTACTTTCCTTAAAATGGTAACAGTAGCATAGTATTTCTTTCTTTTGAATATGCATAGGGTAGACAGCGCTCTCTTTCAATAACTCGCAAAACACACAAAATGCTATGTGATAAATTAATTACAGAGTGAGCATGGAGCACATGAAACAGTAATCAATTTTTAACTTTGCATTATGAAAATCCTTAGAAGAAAGTAGACAAAAGGAAAAAAGCATCGCAAATCCCCAATTAATAACTTCAAAATAATGGCAATCAAAGACTTGAAAAATCATACCTACTGTACTGATACACGAAACGGCGTCGGCGAAAATGGCCACTCATTTTACCACTGTTTTTCTTAGAAAATTACAGAGAAGTGAATTGGTGAAGTAATCAACGTCGAGGAATTGGTGAATTATTTTAGGTCATTCACACAAGTTATTTGGGTGTTGGTTAAAGACTATAATTGTTTCATTTTTATTTTTTTAAAATTTTGCATAAAATAATGTGAAACTTATCTAAATTCCACTAGTTTAGGAGTTAACTACTTAGATATATTCTAGTTGTGAAAATTTTATAAATGACATATATAAGACTAATATTTTCAAATTATGACAGTATAATAATACTTTCAATTTGTAACAATAAAAAATTTCAGGTTGTAACAATTTATAAAAAAAAAAAAATAGTTTTAAAATAATAGTAAAAAATGATTTAAAAAAATTATTAAAAAGTAAAAAATCGATAAAGTTATAGTAATTAATTTGAATACATTAAGGATAATTAATAATTGCCATAAATTTAGAAAATTCAAAACAAATTATGAATATTTGTTTTCCTTTTTTTACTCAATCAGTTAACAGTAATTCAAAAAGCAGATTTTCTTTTTTTTAGTCATAATTATGGATATGTTAGTATTAATTTTAAATTCTTTAATGATAATTAATATGTGCCATAAAATTAGGAGATTCATAAAAAAGGAATATTTATTTTCCTTTTTTTACTCAAATCAGTTAAATTCCATTCAAAAAATAAATATTTTTTTTCAAACGTTTATCTCTCTCAATTTTTTCTGTAATTTGTCGTCAGTCACAACTAGTTTCAGTTGATTTTTATTCAATAATCTTCATTTCTGTTGTAATAGACTGCTTCTTATCAATATTAATAAAACATGGTGGTAGATGGATTCTTTAGGTTGGTGTTCTTTGTGATTTTTTATCTGTATTGTTATACAACTCAAGCGTAAAAAAAAAAATTAAGAATAATGATACTGAAAGGAAGTTTTCAAATTTTGGTTGTGTATAATAGAATTTAATTGTGACTTTTTTGTATGAACACTTTTTTATTAGATTACATAATATTTGTTTGAAAATGCAAAAGATTTTGACATAATTTTTTTTAATTTCTGGTTTCTGGTAAAAAATAAATTACATAGAATTTTTGTTCTAATTGGTATACTGGTCCTACCACTTTTCTGTACAATTTTAGACTTAGATTTGAATGAATTGTGTATACTGGTTACTTAAAAAATTATTCAAATTTTGTTTGTGTATAATAGTTTTAATTATGGCGTATGAACATTACATAAAATTTGTTTGAAATTGGTATAGATTTTGGTATGAACATTCATTTTTTTTTGTATGTTTCTGGTTAAAAAAATTACATAATTTTTTTTTGAAATTGGTATACTGGTTATACCATGTTGGTACGATTTTGGCATTATATTGAAATGAATTTCGTAAACTATTTAACTAATAAATGACAATTAATTGTTAGAAGTATTTTTTTTTTTTGGTATGGTTCTGGTATAAAAATTGACGTAAATTTTGTATGAAATTGGTATAATAGTAAGATCAAATTTGTATGAAAATTTATAATTTTTATGGCGTGAATCTGGTATGATTCAATTTCTATTTTTGGCATTATATTGGTTGAAATTGTGCATAATAGTGGGATGAAATTGGTATACTGTTTATTTAATAAAAGATAATTGCCAGTTATAAATTGTATGATTTGTATTATTTTTTGCATGAATCAGTGTTTACTTTTGACATGAAATAGGTATAAAAGTATGCATAAAATGATATGAAATTCTTATATTGATATAACATATGTATAAAAGTTTTTTATACTTGTGTATCCTGTAATACCGACATAATAATTTATGATGGAACAGAAAAATATTCAATTCAAAAAGTGTCGGAGCATAAATTATTGTCGACTGGTTCAAAAAAAAAATGTAGGAAGACCACAACTTGAACATTGGAAAGGGATTGTTGGTGTGAAGTTCAAGAGGTCTAATGTTACGTGCAGTACATGTCGTCGAGAAGGACACAACAGGAAGACATGTTTAAATTACCCTGCTGGAAAAAAAGACATAATTTATTTTTATTTTTATTTGATTGTTTTATTGTGACAAACTCATGTTTTTTGATTTATTTTGTCTTTTAAGTTAATGAATTATAATTTCATAACATTAATTATGTGTACTAGCCAACCTAAAACTAATTAATGTTGTATCCAATTTGTATACATTTGATATCGAACTGATATTCCATTGGAAAAAATGAAAAAAAACATGGAATTGAGATTTCAAACAAATTAGCCAACCTAAAACTAGTTAATGCTGTACTTAATTACCACACATTTGATATCTAACTGATATCCAATTGGAAAATTTGAAAAAACACATAATTGAGATTTCAACTAAATTAGTCAGCCTAAAACTAGTTAATTTTGTACCCAATTGAAATACATTTGGTATCAAACTGATAGCCCACTGAAAATTTTGAAAAAATAACATGTAATTGAGATTTCAACTGAATTAGTCAGCATAAAACAAGTTAATGGTGTATCCAATTGGTATACATTAGGTATCTAATTGATATCCCATTAGGAAAATTGAAAAATCAACATGTATTGTATCCAATTGGTGTCCATTTGGTATCCAACAGATATCTCACTTGAAAATGAAAAAAACAAAATGTAATTGATATTAAACTGGTATCCAACTGGAAAATTTAAGTCTATTTGTATCCAATTGATATTTAACTAGTATCAAACTTGTGTCCAATTGGGTAGCAAATTGATATCTAACTAGGAAAACTAAGTCTATTTGTATCAAATTGGTATCTAAATGATATTCAGTTGAAAATACAACATATAATTAAGATTTTGACTGAATAAGTCAATCTAAACTAATTAACATTGTATCCAATTGATATCCATTTCAAAAACCTAATTGTAACAATGTATACAAATGGTATCTAAATAGAATTTAAAGATATTTAATTCTTATTACTTTGTTTATGCAGTTTTTTTTCAAACTAAAATCTCAATCTAAAACTAGTTACGGCTAATATCCAATTTGTATTCAATTGATGTCCATATTAAAAAATTATGACTAATACTACATGAAATTGGTATTCAATTGGTGGTCAACTTTTATCCATCAGGGTTTAATTAAGCCTAACAATGTATAATTATATACTCAACACGAAACATACTCTTCATTTTCAAATATCATGAACGAAAATCAATAAAATTTGTTTAATAATGCATAGTATATATTATTGCCAAAAACTTAAGTGAAAAATAAACAACATCCTAAAATCATGAAAGACTAAGCCAATCATCTATCTAACAATTGATCTCTTTGTTCTTGGTGTAGGATAATTGGTAGTATCCAGATTATGTTCCTTTGCTATGCTCAGTCCATCAATTTTGCTAGCAACAATACCAGTTACTTCACTCTCACTAATTGTGTCATCAATGTTCTCACTTCTTCCATACTGCCATAGGATTGTGGCGTACATTTGACGATATTTTACATCATTGTCAATGTGACCCATATAAAAAACTTCATTGCTAATACATTCAGCAAATAAACATATGTACATGCCATAATCACTGAAAAAATATTGAAAAAAAAATTATTTTGAAAAAGAAAGTGAATTAATTTTTATGAAAAAATTACAATAATTTAGGAATACATACTTTGATATTGAATCTTGTTAATGTACATCATTGATAAATTCAACTTTGAGAGGATCAAGTCGAGTGGTAGTTTTTGTTTGAATGGAGAAGCAGAACAACGGAGAAGTTGGAAGAGAAAGAAAAATCGGCGTGGATGGAAAGAAAACGTGGGTATGTGGAAGTGGGGTGGGGTGTGACATGTGATAAGGTAAAAGAAATCCCTTAAAAGGTGTAATTGATAATTATGAACTTATTCTCTCTCATGATTTTCTCTTTCTCTCACCTATTAACATTATATAAATTAATTAATTTATAAATTAAATCTGATATGTTAATAAATGTGGCAGTAACAAAAGAACAAGAATCAAGGTAAAATCCCTAAAAATGTGTAAGAGATAATTATGGTAGATTCTTTATTTATATCATTTAATAATAAAAATAAAATTATAAAAGATTAATTATTTAATAAATTAAACTGTTATAAGCAATAACATTTTAAAAGTAGATTTAAAACCCGTAATATTGCCCCTTAAATATATATGTGGGGTGAGTTTTCCATTTTAGTTTGTACTCCATCCATTCCATATTAAGTTAATTTTTGAGGTGTTTCACACCCTTTAAGAAAAGTAGATTAAGACATAAATTGAACCTAGTTTTCCAATTTTACCCTTATTAATTATTGTCAAATTTATGATTAAAATAACTAAATATTAATTAATCACTAATTCCAATACTAACTAATGAAGGGTAAAATTGGAAGAACACTCTAAAAGTAGTCTTGAAAATTGAACAATTAAGTTAATTTGAAAAATGAAAAATGCCTCAAAAATTAACTTAATATGGAATGGAGGGAGTAATATTATGTATGTTACCCAATTTTGGTACACCAAGATACGTTCGAATACATGTATTTCTGAATACATGGGTCAAAATTAGATGCACTTTGTTCTAGATACATTATATCCGAATGAATTTACATGTATTCGTACATAACAAATTTGGTTCGCCTCCTTCACCTCTCTCCCATCTCGCTCGCCACTCTCTAATGTATATGTGATACATAACAAATCTCGTTCATCTCTCTCCCTATTTTAGTGTATTTGGTAGTAAAAATACATATATATCTAAGTGTATCTTCCTCAATATACTATGTAATAGGACACTCTCAACTAGTGATAATATAAACAATGATAGTATATATTAGGGGTGTCAAAAATGAGCCCAATTATAGGTAACCTGCTCAACCCGCCCAGAATTTTAAGGGTTGGGCTCAAGATAATTTGAATTGTGTTCAATCTCAACTCATTCAAGCATCAACCCATTTTTAGAGAATCCTCAATTGAACCCAATTTAATCTCCAATTTCAACCCGTTTTAAGACTTTTTGTTTGCATTGATATAATGTATGTTCCTATATTGAATGTATGAAATCTTATCTATTTTATATCTTTTAAGATTTATCTATCCATTTGTAACTTCTTTTTCAAAATTTTGTTGAGTTAAAATTTAAATTGCAATAATAAAACTTAAATAACAATATATTACAATAATTGAGATTAAGCGGGTCAAGACCCAACCCGTTTTTTCAGCCCATTTGAGCCCAAAGTAAACTTGGGCGGGTTAGGACCCAACCCAATTCCTATTTCAACCCATTTTAATATCTCCAATTTCAACTCAACCCGCCCATTTGACACCCCTAGTATATATGATAGTGAAGTATATCTAATTATATAATTTCATATATAAAGTTTTTTTATAATTTATACATGCATTAATTATGTGAAATTGAAAATTGATAATCAAATATTGTACTTAACTTAACTTTACACCTAAAAACAAAAATACTACCAACATGCATGACTTAGTTATAATTATGGGTGTTCACAGGTCGATTTAGATCAGTAATTAGTCAAAATTAAAATTAAATCAACTTAATCAGTTTTAAAATTATCAAAACCAAATCAAATCAAATATAATATACATTTTATCGGTTTAGTGATTATCGGTTTCAGTTTGGTTTGATTCGGTTATTAACCATACACAAAAAATAAAGAAACAATTCATTTAAAATGTGAAAAAAGGTGACAACAATCCATTCGAAGCGAAAAATAGTTAGAATGACTGAAATTACAGAACTTTCGATCACTGAATTTACTATGAATAAAGCTTTAAAATTCACTATTTTTGCCTAGAAGGAAGAGACAGTAACATTTTCAGTCTCACAAAGAATTGTCATAGACACTCATTTATATGAAATCAATAAGAAATATGTTTTCGCCTTGGGCATTTTTGCTTTCAACAAGTAAATTATACCGAAATTTTAATGAACACATATATAAGATCTTTAAAATTATTTATAAAAATAACATATTAAGTATGTATATTAGTAAAATATTTATACATAATATATTAGTTTGGTTATTTATTCGATTTTTTGTCACGACCCAGACTATCGTGATTGGCACCCACACTAACCCTATGATGGGAGAACCACTACAACACAAACCAAGCAACTAAACAAAAAACTAAAGCATTTAAGGATACAAGAACAGGAATAATATCTAAAAACTGAAGTTCCCATAAACTTTCAAAAGATCTAACAACTAACAATGCAGAAAAATACACCTAGAACCTGAAAGTTAATGTACCAAAACATCTAACAATGAACCAAAGTCTAATCAAGAAATGTTACAACCCCAAACTAATGAACAAATCCCCTAACTAGAAAGTCTAAGTCCGAAATGTGGACATAGACGAAAGGAGAACTCATGGCAGCCTGAAAGAACTGACTCACCCTTGAATTCGAACGATGATCACCGATCTTCTAAACGAGGTCTGTCAATAGCCGCTTGAAGATGCCTTGTACTCAACAAATAAAGAGCAAGTGCAGTATCAGTACACAACCACAGTGTACTGGTAGGATCACACGGCTATCCCACTAAGTGTAACATAAACAAATCAATACAATATTACAAACATGCAACATACCAAACATATACAATATCGATTATCACATGCTCAACAATATACATTTATAACAAGTCATTGGTCCTCTTATGGAATCCAAACCCAAACTGTTAGCATACCGAAACGTGGTACCCGATCTCATGTTTATGCCGGAACGTGGCAACCGATCCCAATTAGTATACCAAAACGCGGTATTCGATCCAATCAACACACCACAATCACAATCACAAGTACATTTTCAATAATCATACAATCAAGAAGTGATTCATGACATATAATTATTCATCTATCTCATTTACAACGAGTGTGATCAACAATGCAACATTTGCATACATACATGTATCATAATGAAGCAAGAACAAACATGCATCACAACCATCACCTACCTCAAAACAAGCTTTGAAACCCTAAGAAACTTGATCCTTCCCTTTCCGGATTCGTTCCGCTTGTTTTTGGTCTACAAACAATCATAATAACACGGGAAGGAATAAATAATCACTAATTACCCAAATCGCTAGCAATTCTATGAACCCTAGATCATACCCATGATCCCAAACACCCCAAAATAAGGTTGTTTCCACCGTAGAATCTAGATTAAAACCCTCCCCCATCGACAATTTCCCATTCTATTACGTTCTACGGATCAAAAAATGGATTCGGGGAGTTAAAAACTTACCTTCAACCTCAAAAATAGTGGAAAATTGTCAAGAGTCGACTGAGGTTCGTTCCTTAGCTCTAAAAACTGAAAAGTGCATAATAAAGTCATTTTAGGGTTTATTTATGACTTTAAGTAACGTCTGGCCTGTTGACACCCAATTTTGACCCTTCCCGATAATAATTAATTTCCAAGCTTCTTATTTCTCAAACGATTTAGAATAATTAGCTTTATAAAATTCAAATATTTTTCAAGGTTACTTTAGGTAATTTCAGTGGGATTTTATAGCTTTTAAGCAATAGATATATTTCGTATAATTATGTATATAATTAATATATTTTATGAATATCAGAAAATCACCTCAAAAGATTTTACTTTTTTAGTTAAATGTTTTATTAATTTAGTTTAAATTATAGTTATAATTTTGAGTTTAATTAAATTAGTTATTTCATAATTAATGTAATTATTTTATTTCGTTAAGATTAAGAAGCTCGTTAATTAATTAATAGTAATTCGTCTTATTTAGTAATTAGCCGTGTTTACCAATTACATCTAATTTCGGCTAAATCCTTAACTCTCGTTGGACAAAGTTGCAATACATTGGACCTTTCCCTCAATTGTGATTTTAACCGCTTTGGTCTATAACTTGAACCTTTTTTTTATGACAATTTAGGTTATTTCAGTTAATCCAATTCAATACTTCAGCAGCCCACTCCAATAGCCGATCCACTTTCCTTAATTTCCAACCCATGTTTAATTCCCAACTGACTTAATTCTAGTAACCCAACCCTTTTCCAAATTACCCAACCCGACCCAAATCCAATTTCTCTAAGACCCAGAAGATTCCAAGAAGCGACAATAGAAATACACGACATCATTCTTCAATGCTGTCTTCACGGTAGCAACACATAAGCAGATGGCGTGTTCACGTTATATCAAAACAACCCCAACGATAGTAGCAAAATGACAACATCGACAATCTCACGGCGTCAACGGTCGATGCCTCCAACGTTCACCTTTATATGGCGAATTCACGGAAAAGCAGTGAGGAACGTAGTACACTGCTTCTTCTTGTCGTCTTCTTCACGTCCATCTTAATTCGTACTTGTAGCAGCATAAAGCAAGCACGCGTTTCTACCCTTTCCTCTTCCGGAATGGGTTGAAATCGCAAGGAAAATGTGTCTCCCCCGAAATGGTGAAAGAATATTTGAGGTTTGAATTTGGAATGGGCCTCGTTTATTTCCCTTCTATATATGTTGCTTATTATTCACTATTAAAGGTGGAAGAAAGTATTGGAAGAATTAGCTACAATTTGAAAGAAAACACAGTACATTATTAGTTATAAATATTTACACATAAATATTTGAGAATAGCTCTCCGAGGGAGAAAGGGTGAGAGTTTCAAACTTTGCTTGAGCCTTGTTCGTTTCCCCTGTTCATGTGAGTTCATCAGAGTCGTCCCTTATGGTGGTAGAGAGCTCGTCCCTGCTTGTTGTTATCCCAATTCGCTGCCCAAAAAGAGGTAAACTCCTCTTCGCTTGCCGTTTTAGTTCATAATTCCTTCTCTGACTTGGTTTATGTTCTTAACAAGAGTGGTGTTGAAGATGAAATGTCAAAATGATGATTTTGGCACATTTCTTTGACTAATAAATGTTAGATCGTTTCTCTAATATGAAATTAGTTGCTGATTAATTCTTTTACTGGTTGTGGAATGTTGTTGTTAAAGTTAAAAATTGAATTTTGTCTTTTGTTACATGTCTAGACTTCCTTAGATTTGTGTCTTTGTGTTTCATCTTGAGTCAACCTTTTTTGTTTTTTTTTTTCTTGTTTAAGTTGAAAATTTCAGATTATGGTCGTCTCAAAATTGTGTTTGCTTGAATGTTGTTATTTATAGATAATAAGTAGAGCTGCATATGTAAGATTTTGATTCATAGGTCGACTGTTATTCTTCCTTTGCTTTGGGTATAGTCCCCAAGTCTGTTTCTTAATCATTTGCACCCTAAAAATTATAAGAAGGATGAAATGACAATATCTAGTATTGTTGGTGATGTGTATTCTTGTTTATAAAGTTTAGATTTGACCTCTTATGGACTATTTCAATTTAATGTCGTGCCTGTTTGAATCTTGATTCCCTTGCATGTTCGTCTAGTTTTCTATCTCATGCTTAGTATACACGTAACTTATTTATTTAGGTGTTCGTAGTTGTATGTTTATGATTGTGTTTTCAGATGCATTAGATTGATCGAAGAAAGTTTCTAGTTTCCCCGTTCTGTCCAATTTAGCTACTGTTTTGTTAAAATCATGAAAGTACTTATTCCTTCCTTTATCTTTTCAATTTGAAATTTTCAGTTCTTGATTAGTTGTTGTCCTATTTACTTCCATGTGTCGAAAGCAATATGTTTGCATGTGTAGATTTCCCCATTTATAGTCATGATTCCTTGAGGTGTAAATGTGCCTCTTAAAAAAGATCTGGTCATGTTGTGAATTTGGTCTCTTAGTGGACTGCTCTCATTGCGATTAAGTTGTATTAATATGCATATTATTAGCATACACTAATTCATCCTTTCTTTTTGCTTCATGTGATATCCCGAGGGAATCCATTTGGATTCGATTTACCCATTTGCATTTCTCGTGGGCCATGGAGGCCTGATTCTATTTTTTATCGAGTTAACGGGGTCTTGAAACGACGAACAGGGCTGGAGAGTGATACATGAGCTGAAACATTGAATTTTAGGTGTCCGAAAAGCCCAAAAAAGGGGTTGTATACACTGATGTACCCGTTGTATACACGGGTATACAGACCAAAATACAATATACATGTTCAAGCGTGGAAGTACAAGGTGAAAAATGCAGTAAATACTAAGTCCGAATAAAAATACAGGTCCGAGAGTTCTAGAATCAATTGTTAGATGGTGTATACACCAAATATACACTTGGTGTATATCATGACGAGTGAGAATGAAAAAGGGCTAAAGGCCCAAGGAAATTTCAGCAGGGCCAAATGAGTTAATGGGCTAGCCCATGATTGTTGGCAAAGTGCTACACTTAGGACAGGTGGGTCAAAGGGCCAATTTAATTGGATTTGGGCCAAAACCCAAGTCTAATTATTTTTTTTCCCTCTCTTATTATTTATATTGTATTATTTGACTAGCTTTGTTTATTTTATGGTTTAATTTAATTAAATTCTCATAGATTGCCATTTCATTTTTTATCATACTCAAATTAAAATATTTATGCTTTATACTTAGCTTTAATTTTATTATTCGTCTTGCCACTTAAATTATTTCCCTTTAGAATGATCCCCCTCTAGTTTATTCCTCTTAAAAAAAATTAATTAGAAAATAATAGTAATAAATAAATAAATAAAATAAATGAGTTCATTTACTTAGTTAAAATTTTAAAAAAAATTAGTCAAAGTCATTTTAAATCAAATCGCCAGTCAACCGAAAGTTAGCAGACACTCTGAGGGCCTAACACCTTTTCGGAATGTACATTGAACTTCGAACCCTTTTATTTTCAATTAATCTTATCTGTTTAGGTCTTTTGAAAACCTCAAGGTTTTTTTTAACTTTTATTAAAAATTTAAGTGGCGACTCTATTTCTTTGGAAATTCAATTTCTCTTAAATCATAAGTTTTGTCGATTTTTTAAAAACTTAGTCATTTTTCTTTTATTTATACTTTTCGAGTAAACTATGGCCCGCCACAGCGGTCCTCATCCCGCTACAACGACCCCGCCAGAGCGACCAAAACCACCGTCAAAGCGACTTGCATGAAACAGTGAGTTATTTTAATAATCCCAAGACCCCCATTTCACAACACACATTTAACCAACGACACTCAGAAAATATTGTTCATGTTAAGATAAATTTCGAAAGTTCTACTCACCCAAATTCAATTCCGTAAAGTCGTACGGATTCCTTAATGACTTATCTAACTACACATGTAATCAAAATCATAATTAAATCATCCGATTGTTACCATTTTTCCCTACACCTTAATGACTCCGATTTCGTCCAAATCTGGACTAGGTTGCAAAATTCCAAGTTACTACGTAAAAGTTTTCCAACCCAAAAAAATTTCCCGTTGGCTCTTCAATAACGAAGGAACCCGGACGTTACAATAGATACCAATTTACCCATCACTCGTCCCCAAGTGACAAACTTAGGAAAAACAGGCTAAGGAAGGAATGAAGTAGTACCTGAATCAACGAACAATTGGGGATACTTGTCTCGCATGTCCCTCTCGGTTTCCCAAGTAGCTTCCTCAACTGGACGACGCTTCCATTGAACTTTCACGGACTTAATCTTCTTAGTCCTCAGCTTACGCACATCATGATCAAGAATTGCAATCGGTTCCTCCTCATATTAGAGGTGTTTGTCTAACACAATTGAGTCCCACTTAATGATATAACCCCCGTCACCATGAAACTTCTTCATCATGGACAATTGAAATACCGGATGAACTCCCCATAAATTAGAAGGTAAAACCAATTTATACGCTACCGGTCCTACACATTTAAGAACCTCAAAGGGACTAATGTATCGCGGACTTAACTTACCTTTCTTGCCAAATCTCATCACCCTTTTCATGGGTGATTCCTTAAGAAGAACATTCTCATCGGTTTGAAGCGTCATGTCTCTTACCTTATGATCTATATACTTCTTCTGTCTACTCTGGGCAGCTAGAAGTTTAGTTTGAATACTCCTCACTTTATCTTGAACATCCTTCACTAAATCGACCCCCAATGGTTTCATATCTTCAGCCTCAAACCAACATATGGGTGATCTACATGCTCTCCCATAGAGTGCCTCAAATGGTTCCATATCTATGCTGGAGTGATAACTATTATTATAGGAGAATTCACACAAAGGTAGGAACTTATCCCAATGCCCTCCAAAATCAATCACACATGTCTTTTAACACTTGAATAGTACTCTCTGACAGCCCGTCTGTCTGTGGATGGAAAGTTGTACTAAAAGTGAGTTATGTGCCCAATTCATCATGTAATTTCCTCCAAAACTTGGATGTGAATTGGGTACCACGGTCTGAGATGATAGAGATGGGCACCCCATACAACCTCACTATCTCTTTCACAAAAACTTTAGCAAATTGTTCATCATTATAATCTATTTTTACAGGAATAAAATGGGTTGAATTAGTCAATCTATCAACCACTATCCAAATCAAATCAAACTTCCCAAAGTCTTGGGAAGACCAACCACAAAATCCATGGCTATTCTTTACCACTTCCATTCCAGAATTGACATTCTTTGAAGCAAATCTGCAAGCCTTTGGTGTTCATACTTCACTTGTTGGCAATTCTGACACTTGGCCACAAACTTTGTTATATCTTTCTTCATGCCCGACCACTAATAAATTCGCTTAAAATCTTGATATATCTTGGTCACACCCGGATGAATAGAATATCGCGAGCAATGGGATTCTGTCAATAATTTCTGAATCAAGTCATCAACTCAAGGAACACAAATTCTTCCTTTAAAACTGAGCATACCTGATGCATCAAGAGTGGTATTTTGTGGTTTACCAATCACAGTCTTCTTTCTAAGCTCCTCCAAATTCCCCTCCTCAAACTGTTTGACCTTGATCTCCTCAATGAACGTGGCCCTACCCTCAATGCTAGCTAACACCCCACATTTTATGAGATGCCCAACTGCATGAACTTAAATTCTAAGGTCTGAATTTCCTTAGCCAAAAGTCGCTTGGATACACTCAAGCAAGCTAAACTACCCATACTCACCGCTTTCTGACTCAAAGCGTCTGCCAACACATTAGCCTTGCCCGAATGATATTTAATGGTGACATCATAATCTTTAAGTAACTCCTTCCACCTTCGTTGTCTCAAATTCAGATCATTTTGAGTGAACACATGCTGCAAACTACGATGATCAGTAAACAGTTCACACTTAACACCACAGAGGTAATGCCGACAGATCTTAAGAGCAAACACTACCGATGCAAACTCCAAATCATCTGTGGGATAATTCCTCTCATGCACCTTCAATTGACGCGAGGCATAAGCTATAACATTTTTATCCTGCATCAACACAACACCCAAACCAGAATGTGAAGTATCACAATAAACAATAAAATCTTTACCTTCAACCGGTAATGCTAGAATAGGTACGGTAGTCAAAAGAGTCTTGAGCTTTTGAAAGCTCTCCTTACATTTTTCAGTCCATTTAAATGATATCTCTTTTTTGCTCAAATTAGTCAAATGAGTGGCAATAAAAACAAAGTTCTTCACAAATCGAGATAGTAGCTTGCGATCCCTAGAAAATTCCTAACTTTCGTCACAGAGCTAGGCCAAACCCAATTCTTAACCACCTCAATCTTTTGGGGATCTATCATTACCCCTTCTTTTGAAACTACATGTCTCAAAAATGCCACAGAAGTCAACCAAAAATCACACTTAGAAAATTTAGCATACAACATTTATTTCACAAGAACACACAGAACAATACGAAGATGGTCGGCATGCTCTTCCTTACTTTTCGAATAGACCAAAATATCATCAATAAAGTTTATGACGAATGAATCAAGAATTGGCCTGAACACCTCATTCATCAAACTCATAAAAGTTGTAGGCGCATTAGCTAAACCAAAAGACATAACCAAAAACTCATAATTTCCATAGCAGGTTCTAAACGCCGTCTTGGGCACATCCTCAGGCATAATTTTCAACTAATGGTAACCAGACCTTAAATCAATCTTAGAGAAAACTGATGCACCTTGCAATTGGTCAAAAAGATCATCTATTCGAGGCAAATGATACTTGTTTTGAATAGTGACCCTATTCAATTATCGGTAATCTATACACATTTTCATACTACCATCACTTTTCTTAACAAATAACACTAGAGCACCCCGTGGGGAAGCACTAGGACATATAAATCCCTTATCAAGAAGCTCTTGGATTTGAGCCTTAAGCTATCTTAATTTTGTTGGAGCCATGCGATATGGAGGGATAAAAATGAGACGCATACCAGGTTCTAAATCAATGCAGAAGTCTATATCCATATCCGGAAGCATACCAGGCAAGTCATTAAGAAACACTTCTCTAAATTCTGACACCACATGAATAGACCCAATTAATGGAGCCTCAATCTCGACATCCCTAATATGAGCCAAATAAGTCAAACAACTCTGCCCTATCAATTTCCTTGCCCGAATGGAGGATATAATCTTAGCTTGCTTAGGTTTGTACACCCCTTCCCACTTTAATTTTTCCCTTCCCGGAATTTCAAGAGTTACAGACTTAGTATTACAATTAAGCACAACATAATAAAGGGACAACCAAGTCATGCGTAAGATTATATCAAAATCATCCATATCCAAAATTATCAAATCGGCCTAAGTCTGAAAACCCATAAACAAAATACGACAAACGCGATAGACATGGGTGACTATGATTGATTCTCCAACTGAAGTAGAAACATGGATAGGGGCATCAAGTATATCACAAATCATAGCAAATTCTGAGGCAAATCGTACGGATACATATGAATAAGTAGAACCTGGATCAAATAACATATTAGCCATCTGGTCACAGACAAGAATAGTACATGTGATTACCGCGTCAAACACCTTTGACTTATTTTTTCCCGAAAAAGAATAACACTGAGCCATATCATCTTGACGAGCCATTTCCTTACATGGTTGCACGTTACCCCTGCCTGCATTACCATTTCCTCTACCTCCATGGTCTCGCTGATTACCTCCTCGCCCACCTTGTGGATGTCTTCTACCATTATTACCATTTCCCGCGGGTACCACTGCTCTAGACTGTTATTGCGCGGAATCTAACACACGTGGGTTGGGACAATCTATCATCATATGCACAGGTTCACCACAGTTGTAACATGTACGATCAAAATATGACCAGCCGCCCGTCGAAGGCGTGACTCCCTAGCTATCCTGAATCAAATTATGAGATTGAGTTCCTGAGTAGTTACCTGTAGAGGCAGGCATATCGGACTGAATTGGCTTGGCTGCAAGCGTTGACCTTCCTGAACCTCTAGAATAAGAACCTTGAAAGTTGCCTGCATTCTTAGCCCTTTTTGCCAATGTTTTTAGCATGACCGTCTCGCCTTACCCCCTCAACTTTCTTAACATTGTCTGTTACCTCATTAAAGCTCCTTTCTGCAGAGGTCTTATGAACATATAATACATTCAACTTAAAATTTAGTCCCCTAATAAATAAACAGATCTTCTTTTCCTCAATAGTCACCAATTGAGTAGCATATCTAGACAAAGCATGGAACTTGACATCATAAGCAGCCACATACATACCACCTTGCTCCAAAACCATGAACTCATCCTTCTTTCGATCTCTCAAAGTTCTAGGCACATACTTTTTCTAGAAACAGAGCATGAAATTGGGTCCAAGTAAGTGGAGGTAAAGTTGAAGATCTACATTTCATATACGCTCTCCGCCATTTCTTAGCCTCACCTTGAAGTTGAAAGGTCACAAATTCAACCCCACGCTGATGGATAATTCCCAACTTATGAAGCCTCTCATAGAAATCTAAGATAAACTCATAAGCATCCTCATTCTCAGAACCAACAAATACAGGAGGCTTTAGTTTCCAACACTTCGTCAACATTTCATGCTAATTACCAGTCATAACAGAACCTAACAAAGGACAAAATAAAGCATCATTATCTCCCGTTCCACCCGTCTTGGGAACAATGCTAGCAATAGGGGGATTAGCGGGAGCTTGAGTTGCTTAAACATAAGGAAGCACTCCGGGACCAACCAACCCTTTAAAAAATGACATGATCTGTCGAGCTAACACTGGGTGTATGGGAGGAACATCGAAAGTCTCAGCCTGCACCTCCTCCTCTTATCCAACCTCCTCAACGTTTTCAACCTCGATATCCTCTTCAATTTCTTCATGATGCACGGGAGGGGCCTCATTTTGGGGAGCATTTTCGATCGGTACCCCATCTCTAGCAGGCGCGACTCTTCCATGACCTCTTCCCCTAGCTCTTCCTCTACTCATGCCTCGACCGCGACCTCTCACTACAGACTCTTTAGCTGGAGTATTGACGGGAGCTACGGGCCTGACGCCGTTGAATCTAGTGTTAACCATCTGCGGACAGAAGAGTGAAGGAGGTTAAATACCAATTTGAATTGTCAGATACCAAGTGGAATCAAGTCATAGCACGAAAGGAGACAGAAGAAACAAAGAGATTTCCTAAAGTCCTATATCCTCTCGAAGAAAAGTAAAGGCATCCCCGTACTGCTCCGCAAGACTCTACTAAACTTGTTTTGGTACATCGATATCAATGAACCTAGGCTCTAATACCAACTTTGTCACGACCCAGACCATTGTTATTGGCACCCACACTAACCTTCCGATGAGAGAACCACTACTACAACCCAAACCAAGCAACTAAACCAAAAACTAAAGCATTTAAGGATACAAGAACATAAATAATATCTAAAGACTGAAGTTCCCATAAACTTTCAAAAGATCTAACACCTAACAATGCGGAAAAATGCACCTAGAACCTGAAAGTCAATGTACCAAAATATCTAACAATGAACCAAAGTCTAAACAAGAAAGGTTGCAACCCCAAACTAATGAACAAATTCCCTTAACTAGAAAGTCTAAGTCTGAAATGTGGACATAGACGAAAGGAGAACTCATGGCAGCCTGAAAGAACTGACTCACCCTTGAATTCGAATGATGATCACCGATCTTCTAAACGAGGTCTGTCAATAGCCGCTTGAAGATGTCTTGTACTCAACAAATAAAGAGCAAGTGCAGTATCAGTACACAACCACAGTGTACTGGTAGGATCACGCGGCTATCCCACTAAGTGTAACATAAGCAAATCAATACAATATTACAAACATGCAACATACCAAACATATACAATATTGATTATCACATGCTCAATAATATACATTTATAACAAGTCATTGATCCTCTCATGGTACCCAAACTCAAACTGTTAGCATACCGGAACGTGGTATCCGATCCAATGTTTATGCCGGACGTGACAACCGATCCCATAATTATGTTGGAATGTGGCAACCGATCCCAATTAGTATACCGAAACGCGGTATCCGATCTAATCAATACACTACAATCACAATCACAAGTACATTCTCAATAATCATACAATCAAGAAGTGATTCATGGCGTATAGTTTTTTATCTATCTCATTTACAACAAGTGTGATCAACAATGCAACATTCATATACATACATACATGTATCATAATGAATCAAGAACAAATATACATCACACAATCATAGAATCACAATCATCACCTACCTTGAAACAAGCTTTGAAACCCTAAGAAACTTGATCCTTCCCTTTTCGGATTCGTTTCGCTTGTTCTTGGTCTACAAACAATCATAATAACACGGGAATCAATAAATAATCACTAATTACCCAAATCGCTAGCAATTCTATGAACCCTAGATCATACACATGATCCCAAACACCCAAAATAGGGTTGCTTCCACCATAGAATCTAGATTAAAACCCTCCCCCATCGATAATTTTCCATTCTATTACGTTCTACGGATCGAAAAACGGATTCGGGGAGTTAAAAGCTTACCTTCAGCCTCAAGAATGGTGGAAAACTGTCAAGATGGGGTTCGTTCCTTAGCTCTAAATATAGAAAAGTACAGAATAAAGTTGATTTTGGATTTATTTACGACTTTAAGTCGCGTTTAGCCCGCCACAACAGTTTTCACCCCGTTACAGCGGCCCCGCCAGAGCGACCAAAACCACCGCCAAAGCGGCTTGCACGAAACAGTGACCTATTTTAATAATTCCAAGACTCTCATTTCACAACACACATTTAATCAACGACGCTCAGAAAATACCATTCATGCTAAGATCGATTTCGCGAGTTCTACTCACCCGAATTCAATTTCGTAAAGTCATACGGATTCCTTAACGACTTATCTAACTACACATGTAATCAAAATCATATTTAAATCACCCGATTGTTAGCAGATCCCTACACCTCAATGACTCCGATTTCGTCCAAATCTGGACTAGGTTGGAAAATTTCAAGTTACTACGTAAAAGTTTTTCGACCCAAATTTTTTTCCCGTTGGCTTTTCCATAACGACGGAACCCGATCGTTACATTTTTTCGAATAAAATCATTACCAAATCAAATACTATCGGTTTTCAAAAATCTAAAATCAAACCTAAATTAAGTCTATTTATTTTATCGATTGATTTGATTTTTCAATTTAGTTTGAATTGATTTTATTCCAAACCATGAACACCGCTAATAATAATGATTTAGTACATATACTATATTGTTCTCGCATGTGGGGCTTGGAAACTCTCAAAATGACGATTGAGACAACATGACATTTAATTTTTTATAATCTCAATATGATTTATTCAAAACAAAAAATCATCACTCATCTATAATATGGCCGAACAAATCAATAGTGCCAGCTAAAATGCTTAATTCAAATAATAATTTCATACAAATTGCTTCGAGTATAAGTGTTTCTAGATAACCGTATACTTAATTAAATAGTAAAAGAGAAAAAATCACTCAAAAGACATAAGTTCTTTGGAACCATTTGGATGCACAAGAACAACCACAAGACGGGTCGTGGAAACTTGAGATTCAGTGACACTGATATTCAGTTGATAAACGGTACCATCAGGAATTACTTTAGTTCCTCCAGCATTCACTTTTACAAATTCAAAGTTGGTTTGAGCCTGCTTGTTGCGCTCGTCTACAACAAATTTTGTGACTCCCACAGCATTAGGATCATTTGAGTCTACGGGTGTCTCATCGAGGAGCGAGGAACAAGTAAAAACAATAACTAAGATTGAGAGACTTGTAAGGAGGACAAAGTTGGCATTTTTTCTTTTACAAATTGTTAGAGGAATGATTAACACCAAGTGTTGTAGGGTCTTATTTATAAGAGAGGGAACATTATTAAGAAATAGACTATTTTCTATATAAGAAATGAGAATCCATGGAATGGAGGCTAAGAAAAAAGGAATGCTTTAATTAATATATTACATATGTCAATTGAAAATAGAGAAAAGAAAATTACTCCATATATATATATATATATATATATATTATTAAGAAGATCTTAATAAATATGCTACTATTTCATGTATGTTTGACCAGATTATCCTCCATCCAAAATTACTAACTTTAAAATAGGAAGCCAAATGAGTACAAAAGATCTTATAGCTGTAGGAACTTAATACAACAACTAGAAGGATAGGGAGACATAAATGTATAGCTGATTACTGAGGCACTAGCAGTCCAATAACCTTTTTGAAAGGGGATTGGAACTAGTGTGCTCTTTAGATTGTTCTTTTTTTTATTGTCGAGGTAATATATTCATAGTTTATTACCAAAAAAATGGACAAATAATTAGGGATAATTAAAAAAAAAAAGGATCAGTAATTAGAGACAGAGGGAGTAATATTTATATAATTGTTGAATAATTAAATTTTTATGGTAAATATGTTATATTAATGTAGATGTCCATAGTTTTAAGATGTAATTCCACAATTATGTGTAATAAACTCACACCTCCACCACCTCCTCTTTTATCTTCCACACCCCTTAATCTTTCCCACATTCTCAAGAATCAATGTCATGTTTATTGTTATCTTTTAATGTGTCTTTATGTAACAATATAAATAGAGGTCTTGTGGATTGTTTAATCCCTAGTTTATTCAAATAAGGAGAAACATTGTGGTGACTCGAAAAATAATTAATTAATTCAATTTTAAAAGAATTATAAGAAAAAAGAGTTTTAAAGGAGTCGCCACCTAATTTTAGGAAAAACTAGGAAATCAACTAATTAATTAATAAAATAATGTCTACGAAATCAATATATTCTAGGTAAGGGGTTCAAATTATTCTGAAGAGAAGGTGTTAGACATACTTTGAAATCCACAAATGTGGGTCCCAATTGAATTCATTTTTTCAAATTGAGGAGGAGATAAAAACGATATACAAGTATAATAAACATGCAATATACACAAGTAATAAAATAAAACAATAATAAAAACGACCTAAAGTTTGCCTAACATCGATATATACAAAATAATGAATAAAGAATACAATTCGAACTTCATTCGAATAGCTTCAATGGGAAGCAACTCCGGGTACCTATAAAGATACTTAGTAAAAGTGTTAGTACTAAATAAATATGAACGAAAACAAATGAATTAAATAATAACTTCAAAATAAAAATCCCTTTTTTTAACATGGGAGACCTTGAAATCGACGGTAATTTCTTTATTGACAAATTTTAACATACAAAATTTATGAACTTAAACTAAATTTTTGTCTTTTAAAATGAAAAGGCCTCGAAATCCGACAAAGAGATTTTTTCATTGTCAATTAAAAAAAACAATAAACAATTATATGAGATCACGTGAAATAGTAGGCAAACAAACTAACAGCACAATGAGAAAAAATGCAAAATATTAAAAATTAGTTATCATTAAAGCAATACAAAGTTCATCTAAATAAACTCTTTCGAAAATTATTAACATAGAAAATCAACAAATAATTAGTAACTTGTTAATGGTCCAAAACAAATAGTAAGATGTGTTCACTGGAAAAGTAAACCCCCACTAAGAAAATAAAAACGCACATAATCAGCCCACCAAAATAATAAAATATTCATAGCAACAAATACAACAATTTAACTTAAACCAAAATAACACATGACAGTGATATACATGGGAATTCAATTCTCAACAAATCAGTACAAAATTGGTGAATCCACACCCAAAACGAATCAATACAATGCAGAGTATCAAGATAACTGGTGGGGGAAGATAATGTTTACCAAAAGATCCAGCCAATCGCCGGCAAAATCGTGAATCCAACCAGATCTGAAAGCTCTTGTGGTGATTGGAATTTCCAGTTGTGTTGGAGTTGAAGCAGTGGTGTGTTGAATGGTGGCGTTCTAATTTTTTTCGCCGGAGATGGAGGTCGGAGTAGGTCTAGTTGTCGTTGTGGTTGTTTGGTGCTGCTGGTCGCGTGAGCTGCTGGTGTATTTGGGTTGTTATGGGGTCGGAAAAGGTTGGGTTTGTGGTGGCTGGTTGTATTGTTGTGGTCGGCTGACTGCTCGCCTGAAAAGGATGAGAATGGGGGGTTGGTAGGGAGTGAGGCGGAGGGGTCAAGGGTAGGGGTGAAAAAAAAATAATTTGAAATTGAAAATATTTTTTAAAAATAAATTTAAATTTTTTTTGGGCGGTGGTGGGGGTGGTAGGAGTGGGTGGGAGGATCGAGGGTATGAGTGAAAAAATGAAATTTTGTCGTGGAAAATATTTTTTTTAAAATAAACTCAAAATTTTTTTTGGGAGGGGACGGGGGTGTAGGTGTCGAGGATCAGGGTGAAAAAAATAAATTTTTTCAGTTGAATTTTTTTTTAAAAAAACAAACTTTAAATTTTTTTTGGGGTGGGTTGGTGGTAGGAGTGAAAAAATAAAAATTTGAAGTAGAAAATATTTTTTAAAAACAAACTTAATTTATTTATTTATTTTTTGAAATGGGTGGGGGGCTGATGGGGAGGGTTAGGGCGTGGGGGGATAAAAAAACAAAGAATTAAAATTAGAAATATTTTTTAAAAACAACTTTTAATATTTTTTTTGGCGGGTGGTGGTTGGGGGTTGGGGGTAGGGGTGAGGGTGGGGTAATAAAATTGAAGTTTAAAACATTTTTTAAAAACAAACTTTAATTTTTTTTGGAGTGGGGGGGGGGGGGTTGTGGGGCTGGTTTGAGGATAGGGATAAAATAAATTGATTTTTTCAAAAAAAAAAATTGTAATTTGAAGTTGAAAGAAAATTTTGGAAAATGTTTTCTTTAAGTTTTGAAGAGAAGTCATTTTCCTTAAATTTGAGGAAAATGAGTTGATTTGAAAAATATTTTACCCAACCAAACATGAGAAAATTGAAAAACATTTTCCGTCATACCAAACACACCCTAAAAGAAATTTCTCAAAACTAAAAAAATCTGAAAATTATCCCTAAAATCTTATCTACCACCCCTATCTTAATGACCAACCTATTCTTTAAATAAGATTTTGAATAAACCACTAATTAATAAAATATTTGTGTATGAAATCTTATCCATATTTGAATTAATTTCTAGACCGTGCAAAATATCAAAATGAATATTAATCAATGTAACGAATAAAATGAATATTAAAAAAATGCAATTAATGTAACTAATGACATGTAAAAAATGCAATTTAACAGAAATAATAATTTAATAGAAATGAACAAATATTTGAATGTATTTAGCCGATTGTGACAAAAAATAATGTAATTAAAACCAACTAATAAAAAATCCTGAAATTTGACAAATAAGGATAAATATCGATAAACTTATTTAAAATTATAAAAAATGAATTTTGAACTATTGAATAAATAAAACTTAAAAATTACAAATTTTAATATGTTAGGCCAAAATTGAATGTCAACATGAATTATGTTATGCACTTGAAGATCTAAGAAACACTTGAATATACTTGGAAGAATATATAAGAAAACTCTTCTATATTATCTCTCTACATTTTTTGTCTACTTTCTTACTTATATTATTACTTCTTTAGCTTAATTTGAAATATGTTATGATTCTTGAATAGTCACATCGAATTGCATTTACCTTCTAGATTAAAAAAGATGTATTAATAATTCGTAACTGTTCAATATAATTATATACGATGAAAATTCATTGTCTCCCAATAAATATGGGATTTGTTACAAACGAATTCAAAGAGACAAAAATCTACGTGAAGCCTTCTGCTATTAAATATTATTTTGGTTATGAAGCTGCATTTTCAAGGTAATAATTTGCCCACTGCTTTCTTTTTTGGCTGTTTTAGAAGTAGTATAAATATGCAATAGTGTGAAAATTGTTTTGGAGTTTCAAAAATATAATACTTTTCAAGTACTTTATTTTTTTTAATTTTTTTTTCAGTTTGTCTTTGATTCATTTTAGTTGAAGAAAAAATTGACAATGGTTTAAATTATTTTTATTCCAATGCGATGGACAGAAAAAGTAAACCTACACTAAGATATAAAAAACATTTTATTCTTTGCCTTTTTTCCCCTTTTATTCAATACAAATGCATAATTGTTTTATACTTTTGATTTAAGATTTTGATATGTATTTATACTTTCGAATGCAATAATTTTGAGTAGGTGATTGTTTCCTATATTGAACTGAGACTTTGATTTGTGGTTTTCGTCATGCATTAACTTTTGTATGCTCTTCCAGGCCTTTATATTTTTTCTTAAATAATTTCTTTGTAATTTTTCATGATCTATAATTATTTTCCATCAATTCTTTTGACTTTATAAATTTTCATCAAATGATATGAGTGATATAAATTTATATTATATTAATCAATTCTTTTGACTTTATAAATTTTCATCAAATGATATGAGTGATATAAATTTATATTATATTAATCTCATAACATCTTTTTTTTTTAAAAAAGTCTTTATTTCTTTCCATGTGTTCATTCATAATACTTAAAAATATTTTTTTTAATAAAAAAACTTAATTTTTTTCATTCGATTTTCAAAAAGAGGAAGGAAAAAACCTGACAATACAAAAAAGATCAAAAGACGAATGATTTCAGAAAGAAAAAATAACAGTTAAGACAAAAATAATGACAACTCTACCACCATCCAAACCATCATCGTCTTAAAGCTTGACTTGTATTAGAAAGGGTATGCCAACGCATTCTTAATTAATTAATAAGGCCAAATATATGCATTGACAATTTTTAGATATTTTTAAGTAAACAAATAATTTTATATAGATAGGAATAGACAAGATGATATGATAACTCTTTATGAAATAAAATATTATTTGCACTTTTCTTTCATTTAACACTTAAATTGTGAAACAAATTGAACACATGATAAAAAAAAAAAAAGATTGAAAACATGATTTAGTATTCATTCAAAAATATTGGTACTTAATATTTATGATAGAATGTTCAATGTAAATTTACGAGGAATGCGAGAAAATGGATGAGGTGAAAAGGTTGTAACTCATATGAACTTGTAATGTTAATTGAAATTCAATAAATATGTTAACATAATTTATGTTTAAGAAAATGTAATAAATGGTCTTATGAAGTGGCTTTTGAATTTTTATAGAATCCTTTTTTTTTTCATGTTTGTTTTGATTTTTTTCAATATGATATTTCAATTCAATTTATTTTATTAATATGCCATACAATTCCTCTACTAATTTGAATTAATAGCTTATATACCAAGTTAATAAAGCATGTATATTTTTTTCGTTGTCTTTTTTTAAAATTTTCAAATAGATTGAACATATTATTTTTGTTATAGTATTTTCTTTGTGTATTATGAGTTTTGAAAATTTAAAAAACTTCATAACTTAATCAAAGAATTTGAACATCGCTATATTTACACCTACACTCAAATAAATAGCAGCATTTCATGAAACATCTTCAATTCTAGAATCCAAAATATTAGAGTGGTGAGTATGAGTAGAAAACTGATGAAAGTTTGTTTAGTTCATATTCTTTTTTGAGTGATATAATAAAGTGTGTTTTTTTGAGAAATTTTTGATATCATGTTTTCATTTTATTATTTCTTGAGTAGCAAAGACTAAATATATAAATAACTTAGGTGGACAAATATATAGTCAAAATCTATCAAAAAGCAATTTTTATACATAATTTTTTTATATATATTTGCTTAAAACAAAATATAAATAAAGTTCAATTCGAATTGTCAAATTAATATTCAAATAAAATAAAAAATTTCAAAGAAAAGTTTAATTCATAACTTCTTGGGTGGTGTAATTTCTTTTTATTTCGCGCAAAGCATGGATAAGTTCCCTTGTTAAACAGTAACAGAGAAAAAATCACTCAAAAGACATAAGTTCTTTGGAACCATCTGGATGCACAAGAACAGCCACAAGACGAGTTGTGAAATAAACTTCAGATTCAATGACACTAATATTTAGTGATAAATGGTACCATCAGGAATTTCAGTTCCTCCTGCATTCACTTTTTCAAGTTCAAATTTGGTTCGAACCTGTTTGTTGCGCTCGTCTACAGCAAATTTTGCGATTTTCACAACTTTAGGATCATTTGGGTCTATGGGTGTCTCATCGAGGACTCTCATTGCTGAGGAACAAGTAATCGCAATAACTAAGATTGAGAGACTAGTAAGGAGGACAAACTTGGCCATTTTTTCTTTTACAAATTGTTAGAGGAGTGATTAACACCAAGTGTTGTAGGGTCTTATTTATAGGAGAGGGAACATTATTAAGAAATAGGCTCTTTTGTATATAAGAAATGAGAATCCATGGAATGGAGGCAAAAAAGGAATGCTTTAATTAATATACTACATATGTCAATTGAAAATAGAGAAAAAAAATTTACTCCATATATATATTTTATTAAGAAGTTCTATTTATGGGATTTTAATAAATATGTTACCATTTCATGTGTGTTTGACCAGATTATCCTCCATCCAAAATAACTAACTTTAAAATCATTTTTTCATTACATTTTATATCTACTTCATTGATTGCAGTAGAAAATTAAAATACTAGTAGGAGTAAGTTTTTTGAGAGCTTAGTAGAATTTTCTCCGACAATTAAATTTAATTATGGTTAATAAATTTAAAAGGAGTTAGATTGGGCCGGGCAGATGAGTTATATGTTCAACCTCATAATGGCTTTGAGCAATCTCGTTTTTACTTAAAATTAAAGAATTGTAAACATTGTTTAGTTGTGTGGTTACGAGGAGGTAATGGTAATTCTAGGAAACAAATTGTAGAGATTAAGAAAATAATTGAGGAGATTAGGAGAAGCTCGAATACTATAGACCTTAATAAAATTAGACTATTTCGTAGAGATTTAAGTCATGCTTATAAAAATGTAGAGATCTTATGGAAATAAAAATCTAGAGCTTTATGGTTAAAAGAAGGTGATAAAAATTCCCCATTTTTTCATATGACTACTATCCAGAGGCGAATAAGAAATGCTATTAAAGGTTTTCAATTAGACAATGAAGAACGAGTTTCAGATTCGGTAGGCATTATAAGGACAATAGAGCATTTTTATGACAACTTATTTAGATCATAGGCCGACAGAGCTATTATTTCTTACGTATTCGTTTCACTTAATGAGTCTATGAATAAGAGACTTGTTAGAGAAGTGTCAGATGATGAAATTAAAAGTGTTGTCTTTTCGATGCATCTCTTGAACGCACCTGGAATTGACGGCATGACCCCTTTATTTTTTCAAAAATATTGACAGATAATTGGTAAAGACATTTGTGAGGGCGTCAGAAGTTTTCTCTCTATGGGAATCCTAATATCGGAATGGAGTCAAACTTTAATTACATTGATCCCTAAAGTTAAAATTCCTACATCTGTTGCTCAATTTAGACCTATAAGTTTATGCTCTTCCGCATACAAAATAATTGCTAAAGTTTAAGTGGCTAGAATGAAGGAAGTCTTATCCATGGTAATTTCTCCAAATCAGTCGGCCTACATAGGTAATAGCCACATTACTGATAATGTTGTGTTAGCTCATGAATTTCTCCATTTGCTCAAAAACAAAAGAAGAGGAAAAGAGAAATTTATGGTCATGAAACTTGATATGTCTAAAGCCTACGATAGAGTAGAATGAATTTTTGTTAAGGAGATGCTCTTAAAAATGGGTTTTGGTCAAATTTTTGTGGCTTGAATTATGGAATGTGTCACTTCTACAACACATCGATTCATTATAAATGGAGAAATTGCGGGAGTGATCCATTATCACCTTACTTGTTCTTGATTTGTGTTGAAGGTCTATCAACACTTCTTAAAAAGGCCGAGGAACAAGATCAAATTCGAAGCTTGAGTTTAAATAGAAATGGTCCTACTATTTCACATTTGCTCTTTGCTGATGATTCCTTAATTTTCTGTTCAGCCAATAATCAAAGTGTTAAGGCGGTTGTAGATGTTTTAAAGATATATGCTAAGTGTTTGGGCCAGGTGATTAATGTAGACAAATCTGTTGTTTATTTTAGCAAGAATACTTTAGAGGCAGAAAAGGAAAATATTTATTCAATATTGGGACAACGCCAAGGAAATCAAATAGGTATGTATCTGGATTACCGACTGTGATAGAAAGGTTTAAAAAGAATATGTTAGATTTTATTAAGGAAAGGGTGCGAGCAAAAAATAAAGGGTGGAAAGGAATATTTTTAAGTCCGTCTGGAAAAAAAGTTATGTTAAAGGCGGTTTTAACCGCTGTACCCACTTATGCCTTGTCTTGTTTCCAACTTCCCGAAGGAAATAACCTCCATACTTTCAAATTTTTGGTGGAGTCAGGGGGACAGGAAGAGGAAAAATTATTTTGAAAGATGGGATAAACTATGTGAACCAAAAACTTGTGGGGGGCTAGGCTTTAGAGATATTAAGGATTTTAATAAAGCTATGTTGGCAAAATTGGCTTGGAGAAAAGTTTCTCTAGCTCTAGACTAGCTATTCCTCATTGCCCTTTCGTGTCTTATTCCAGTGAGATTTATGGCCATGAAACTTGATATGTCTAAAGCCTACGATAGAGTAGAATGGTTTTTTGTTAAGGAGATGCTCTTAAAAATGGGTTTTGGTCAAATTTTTGTGGCTTGAATTGTGGAATGTGTCACTTCTACAACATATCGATTCAATATAAATGGAGAAATTGCGGGAGGGATTAAACCAACAAGGGGTCTAAGACAAAGTGATCCATTATGACCTTACTTGTTCTTGATTTGTGCTGAAGGTCTATCAACACTTCTTAAAAAGGCCGAGGAACAAGATCAAATTCGAAGCTAGCTTGAGTTTAAATAGAAATGGTCCTACTACTTCACATTTGCTCTTTGCTGATGATTCCTTAATTTTCTGTTCAGCCAATAATCAAAGTGCTACGGCGGTTATAGATGTTTTAAAGATATATGCTAAGTGTTTGGGCAGGTGATTAATGTAAACAAATCTGTTGTTTTTTTAGCAAGAATACTTTAGAGGCAGTAAAGGAAAATATATATTCAATATTGGGGCAACGCCAAGGAAATCAAATAGGTATGTATCTGGGATTACCGACTGTGATAGGAAGGTTTAAAAAGAATATGTTATATTTTATTAAGGAAAGGGTGCGAGCAAAAAATAAAGGGTGGAAAGGAATATTTTTAAGTCCGTTTGGAAAAGAAGTTATGTTAAAGGCGATTTTAACCACTGTACTTACTTATGCCTTGTCTTGTTTCCAACTTCCCGAAGGATTATGTAAGGAAATAACCTCCATACTTTCANATAGATGTTTTAAAGATATATGCCAAGTGTTTGGGCCAGGTGATTAATGTAAACAAATCTGTTGTTTATTTTAGCAAGAATACTTTAGAGGCAGTAAAGGAAAATATATATTCAATATTGGGGCAACGCCAAGGAAATCAAATAGGTATATATCTGGGATTACCGACTGTGATAGAAAGGTTTAAAAAGAATATGTTAGATTTTATTAAGGAAAGGGTGCGAGCAAAAAATAAAGGGTGGAAAGGAATATTTTTAAGTCCGTTTGGAAAAGAAGTTATGTTAAAGGCGATTTTAACCGTTGTACTCACTTATGCCTTGTCTTGTTTCCAACTTCCCGAAGGATTATGTAAGGAAATGACCTTCATACTTTCAAATTTTTGGTGGATTCATAGGACTGTTGACACCCAATTTTGTACCTCCACAATATAGATTAATCATCGAGCTTTTTTAATTTTTAAACGATTTAAAAATAATTAGTTTTATAAAATTTCAAAAATAGTTTGCAAATTATTTTAAATAGTTGTCATTTTTATAATTTTTTGAATAATATATGTGTTTTATATAATTAGTACATTTTATAAATATTCGAAAATCATCTCAAAAAGATTTTAGTTTACTTAAATATTTGGTTAATTAGTTTAGTTATATAATAGTTTATATTTTTTGAAATAATTAGTTTATAATTGAGTTAATTATTTTATTTCGTCAAGATTAAGAAGCTCGTTAATTAATTAATCTTAATTAATCGTGTTTAAATTCTAGTCGGATACACTAAATTAACTCAATTCGGCTATGTTTTGAATTTTATATGGCTATAGTTGCAATCCATTTAGTCATTTTATATTACAATTCTAGCCAATTTTAACCTCAACTTAATTCAATTTTTTGACCAAAATTGGGCCGATTCAGTCGACCCATCAGCCCAACACAAATCCAACAGTCCATTCTATTAAGAGCAACTTTCACAATTCGCTATACATATACAATTGAAAGTTATGTCTATTTCGCTATACATATATACAAAAGAAGCAATTGTATAATTCACTGGCTCCTCTTTAGATTTGTATAATTTTGCTGGCAGGCCATTTGTATGAATTGTTGTCAGTCTCTCGTTTGTATAAATCGTTGAGTCTCTCAATTTAATTTTATGTGTTTGTATATCTGTATAAAATTTCAATTTGTACACAATTGAATCGAAATAAAACGCTTGTATATTAAATATCGTTCTCTCTCTCGCTTTATACAAACATAAATTATACATTGTATTTTGTATAATCTGTGTTTGTATAAAGCGAGAAAGAGGGAAAGACAAAAGAGAACTGGACAGGGGAATATTTGTATTGTATAATTATAAGTGTATAGGACATAAATATATGTATTTGCATGTGTATATACAATTTTCTCTCACTTTATACAAATAGAAACACAATTTATACATTTCTGTTGTATAAGCGAGAGAGGCGAGTGTGGTGCCATAATTTTACTATCTTTAGAAAAATCACTTTTTGGAAATGTTCTAAGTATAAAACATTTTAAAAAATACTTAGAAAAGAGTCAACCACTTAATTTTTTAAAGAAATTAAAAAAAACTTATAATTTTCAAAGATTTAAATAGAAAAAATCATTTGAAAATGCCAAAGAGGGTTCGGGGTTCAATTTACACTTCGAGAAGGGTTTAAGCATTCGAAGTGTCCGCTAACATGCGGTTGACCTGCGACTTGACTAAAATATATTTGACTATTTTTTAGAAAAATAATGATTTAAATAATAACTTACAATATATTTGATTAACTTTGAGAAAATAATTAAATAAATGACACATTTTATTTTATTTTATTTTTTGTTTTAGAAAGGAACCTAAAAATGAAACGTTTGGATTAAAATGCAAGTGATTAATATTTTAACAAACTAGATTAATTAAAATTTATTTGACTCATAATAATTTGAACTAATTTAGTCGATAAACCAAGAAATCATTTTGAACTAATTAAAGACAAATGAAAGCTTTAACTAAAAACATATTTAAATATGTAAGAAATACAAGAGTTGATAAAATTGAAATTTTATTAAAATCTAACGTAAAGAATATAGTTCATCTTTTGGGGATTTAATTAAGTTAACTAACCATTTTAAATTTAGAGTTAATGATAAGAAAAACAAACAATAAATAAAGACAATTAAGTAATGAGCAACTTTCACATATAGCAAACACAAAATTCATATTTGTATGCTATAACAAACTTTGCATAATTGCGCTCCATAGCAAACATAAATATGTATATTTCGCTATACATATACAAAAGAAAGCAGTTGTATAATATGTTTTGGTATACATATACAAAAAGATCAATTGTATAAAGTGAGAGAGACGAGTGAGCGAGCGAGATCTGGGAGAGTGGCGAGTGAGATCTGGATGAGGGGAGAGAGGAGAACGAAAATATATGTATATATACAATTTTCACGCATTTTATACATTTGCGTTTTTGTATAAAGTGAGAGAGGGAAGTGAGAGAGCGTGATCTGGGAGAGTAGCGAGCGAGATCTAGGAGAGGGGAGAGAGAGGAACGAAAATATATGTATATATACAATTTTCTCTCGCTTTATACAAACACAAACGCATTTTATACAATTTGCGGTTTTTGTATAAAGTGAGAAAGGCGAGTGAAAGAGCCAGATCTGGGAGAGGGGAGAGAGGGGAACGAAAATATATGTATATATACAATTTTCTCCCGCTTTATACAAACACAAATGTACTTTATACACTTGCGTTTGTATAAAAAACGAGAGAGGCGAGGGAGAGAACGAGAGTGGCGAGCGAGATTCACTAGGAGAGAGGTTAAATAACAATAGTTTGCTATGGGGTACAATTAAATCATACTATATTTATAGCATTTAATTTGAATTAATAGTTTGCTATTATATACAATTTTCCCTTAAGTAATTTAAGAGAGGGAAGGAGAATTTGGGCTCTTGGCTTGATTTCTGTTGTTTGTTTTTGGAGCTTAACACAATTCCCGTTTCTGTATATATCTGATGTATATTAGTGTATATTGAATGTAGGGGTGGGCGTTCGGTTCTTCGGTTCGGTTTAATCAAATTTCGGTTCGGTTCTTCGGTATTCGGTTTTAGAAAAGTGTGCACCATATTTTAAACCAAACTAGATCGGTTCGGTTCGGTTTTTTCTACTTCGGTTCGGTTTAGTTCGGTGTTTTTAAATCGGTTTTTCGGTGTCAACAAAAATAAAGAGAGAATATGATAAAGTAACAATTGTTATTCACTTCAAACTTCAAAGTAACAACTAACCGTCTAACAATAAAAGGTAAGAACATCAATTTGTTGTTCTCACTTCAAAGTAACAACATAAAATGATAAAATCATAAAGTAGAAAGTAGAAACACCAAGTTGCCGCTCAAACTTGAATTAAATTGAGTTTTGTTTAGTTTAGACTTTAGGTCTTTATGGTTTACTATTTTGTTGTTAAGATTTTTGCTATTTAAGTTTAGGATCTAAATATAAAAATTGAAATGGGCCAAGTAAAGTTAAAAATTAGGTAATATAATAAATACTTTTAAATTTATTTAATAAAACTTCGGTTCTTCGGTGCACCGTAGTTTCGGAACCCTTACACCGAACTCCGAACCGAAGAACCGAAGTTCCGAAAAAAAAAAACCGACACCGAACCGAAACACCGAAGAACCGACACCGAAGAACCGAATTTTTTCGGTTCGGTTCGGTTTTTCGGTTTTTCGGTATTTATGCCCACCCCTAATTGAATGTATACAACCCATTTTTGTGCTTTCCGGGACTGTATTTCAGTTTCTCTTAACTATATGTCAGCTCCTAATTCGACTTCGTTGAATCCACGAGGCAGACTCAATGACATAGAGATGCAAAGAGAAAAGAGTCCATCATGGACTCATCGGGAATTGGCAATGCAAAATAAAAGAAGAGATAACGGATAAGAGATCTAATGATCAAGATAGTTTGAAATAAAATAAAGAAAATTTCAACAATATAATTCAACTTGACAAAGATAAAGGCATACATAATTCACATGGAGAAATTAGTATTCAATTCAAGTCTAACTCTTAATAAAACACTTGTTTCTGATAGGTGAGTAACTAGAGGGAATGAAAGGTATACTTTTAATCACGATTCAGCAATTACCTTGTGTAGATAAATGATTTCAGCTCACTCAACATCCAAAGAAAAATTTTAATTTATTACAACATGCTTATTTCAAATCATGTAAATGAAACTAAGAAACCACACAAGCAAAGAGGGTCACATTCTTACCTCCAATGTTCACTTTTCAAGCTTACTGTAAGGGTATAGTAAGAAAGAAAAAAAAATATTATATGAAATCATACAGTCAAGTCATCATATTACTTTAAAATTGCCAAAACTAACAAGTCATTATAAGCTTTATCACAATAAGAAACAAGTTTGCTTCCTATCCTCAACTCACAATTCATGGTAAGAAATTATCATGGAAACTAAATAGACATTGTCAAAAATGAAACAAATATTAGGCAAATCACTGAAAAATAACTATGTCCTAATTATGTACAAAGTCATGTTACCATCTTGAACAAATATTACATATTCTGGAAAGAAGAACCGCACACATACTCAAAGGATTTTTTTATTTTTTTTATTTTTTACCATTTTTTCCTTCTCAATTAAAGCAACAACAAACAATGAGCATAAAAATTAGCTATAAAAGTATCCTAATTCACCATTACAACACTAATAGAGTTCAAACAAAAAGAAAACAACACAAATACATTACCACTTTAACAAACAGAGAACAAATTAACAAAATATATATATAAAAAAAAACGAGATAAGAGAAGAGAGAGAGTCACCTTTTCCGAGGCAGCGAGACCAGGACTCGAACTTAATGACGAAGAACTTCCACCACTATGAGCCGATTTCGACGAGCTCCAAAAGGAAAACAACTCTTTCTTTTGATGAATTTCCTTCTAATTTTGAGTAGTAGATTAATATCTAAAAAAAATTCCTCTTTTTGATCCAAAAATCCCTCCTTAACACTTGAGTGTAAATGACTATTTATAGAGGAGATTGGGGCAGATTTAGGGGGGGAAATCGGTTGAGAAGATTGGATGATTTTCAAATTCGAAATTTAAAAATCTCTTTTTGATACGGTTGCTGAATTTCCGCAATTTAGTGGGATTTTCTGGATTTGCTGGGATTTTCGCGTGGAGAAGGCGATATTGTATGCTGTTGGACTTTTAATATTGGTGGGTGGAAGTCGATTCTAGATTTTCTAAAGACTAAGTAATTTTACTTATTATATTAGTTGAATTACTTTGAAATAGTTTACTTAAAATAATCCCTTATATTATTTCTCTTTCACCTAAAAAATGATTTTTAGTCTTAAAGTTTGTCTATCTCCTAAACTCGTTTAAGCATTCCTCTTTTAAACAATTAGCCAAATGATTTAATTATCATATAACCGCGTGTTAGCAGGCATTCGGGGTGCTTTCAAACCCTTCCCGGAATGTTAATGTGAACTCCAAACCCCTTTAAATATTTTCATTAGATTTATTGTTTTAATCTTCTGAAAAAATCAATTTTCTTAATTTCCCTTTAAAAATTAAGTGTCGACTCTTAAACTAGTCTAAGTATGTTTTTAAATAAAAACAGGGACGGGAAGAGGAAAATGTATTTTGAAAGATGGGATAAACTATGTGAACCAAAAACTTGTGGGGGGCTAGGCTTTAGAGATATTAAGGCTTTTAATAAAGCTATGTTGGCAAAAATGGCTTGGAGAATTTTGCTTAATCCAGACTTACTTCTATCGAGAATCTTGAAGAGTAAGTATTTTCCAAATGTTTCTTTCCTAAATGCTACAACTTCTTCAGCGTCTTGGATTTGGAAAAGTATAATTTGGGGTCGGAAATTATTAGAAAAAGGGCTAAGATGGAGAGTAGCTGTCGGTGAGAATGTTTATGTTTGGAAAGACCCCTGGATTCCTAATTCCATTGATTTTAAACCTCAAAGAACTAATGCTCCTGAAAATTTAGATCTAAAAGTGGTTGACCTTACCAATGTTGAATCCCAGACTTGGAAGATGGATGAATTGAATAGCCCTTTTTGCTTAAATGATATTGATAAGATTTTGACTATTCCTTTATCTACTACATGTTCTAGGGATAAAATAATTTGGCACTTTACAAAATCGGGAACTTATGAGGTAAAATCGGGTTATCACCTTGCAAAAAATAAATTAAGCATGGTGAGGGATGTTTGGGGTAATATTGCTCAATCTAGTAATCACGTTTTTTCAAATGTCTTTTGAAATTTTTTATGGGCAATGAAAATAAATAATAAACATAAACATTTTCTAAGAAGGTGTGTGCTTAATACCTTACTTGTAAACAATATTATTAAGAACCGACTAAATCATGTCAATAGTGTTTGTAAAAGATGTGGTTTAGAAGATGAGACCATGGAACACATGCTTTTCAAGTGTCGGGACTCACAAATAACTTTAAAAATGAGCCCCATAAACTGGAATGATCTTGCCAATATTATTCACTTTTCTTTGTGGTGGAAGGAAAAGATTAATACGGCAAAAAATGTCTCAATTCTGCTAGTGTTTTGAATTTGACAGTAATGATTATGTGGCATATTTAGAAGTCTAGGAATGCTTGGAGTTTTAATAACGAATTAACCAACCCTCCAGACATAGTGGTGAAAGCTTTATCTGAATATAATGAATATATTGATATAGTGCTTGCAAACTCTTCAAATGCAAATTTTCAAGAGACTTCTGACTATCAAGTAAGAATTACCGAAAATGGAATATGTTTACAGGTTGAATCAAATAATGCAAGCATTGGTTTGGTTGCTATGAATAGCAAGGGTGTTTTGCTTCATGCCCATGGATCCCCAATCCAGTTTGTTGGGAAGTCTATGATTGTTGAAGCGTGTGCAATAAGAAAATGTGTGGAAAAGCCGATACAACATGGATGAAGGAAGCTCTATGTCCTCTCTGATGCAAAAGGTGTTGTAGATGTATTGAAGAAAAACGTGAAGACTACGTGGGACATAGATGTAGTTTGTGAAGATATTTGGAATATGTTTGCATCTCTAGAGCATATCGTATTTGTACATATTCCTAGAAGGTTTAATGTTGTAGCTCACAACGCAGCTAAGTTCTCAATTTCCCTGCTATCTGAATTTTCTTGGGAAAGACATTCCCAACTTGGATTGTAAACGATGCTGAGCTTTCCTTTGGACAGACTGTCCAGAATGAATTAATATATGGCAGTTTTTGGGTGAAAAAAAAAAGCCTCATATGTTAATCCATACCTTTTTAGGTGTTCAAATGGCTCATGATTTTAAGAGTAGCGGTTAATAGGGCCGAAGGTGTAAGTCCCTCTATGGATTTGGGCCAAGATAGGCTAAACAATGAGTTATAGGGTCAAAATGATAGACGGGTTGTGCTTAATCAATACCTTCGTCGATACACTATTTCCCCCTAAATTCAACAGGATCCAAGCAAGAAGGATTGAGAGGTAACATAGGCAAATCCCCGAAGGATTGCAGAATGGTTCATTCCTATGGCCAAATGTTAAATTGATCCAAAAAGATGAGCAGAAAATTTCTACAACATTCAAAGAGTTTGAGAGCTGAGTGTAGAACAAATCATGTTAAATACAATTTTAAAATGTACCCCCTCGTCCTAAGATATTTATCATGTTTCGCTTCTTCAAAGTCAAACTATATGAACTTTGATTAATATTTTAACTTGTACTTAATTTTATCATATAGACATGAGAAGAATTTCAGCTTACAATAATTTTTGTAGATTTTTCAAATATCTGAATTTTAATTTTTCAAATTAGAAGTATGAGATAAATCAAGCGTATCCATTGAACTCAGGGCCTACGACCCAGCACCGCAGGGGTATCTAACCTGGCTAATGTGTGAAGTCCACCGTGTACGGTTGCCGGACATTTGATCTTGTAATTCCGATTTTCATTCCCCGTCAATTTTAGCACCAAATAGTGAGTTGGGACTTCAATTCAAACCTAACAGAAACTAACTGAATTGGGGAAGGGATTTATCACCATCTTTCGAACAACTCCCTTGTTCAATGACTACTTTACCCTTACCAACTCTACTCCAAAATAGCTTATTACCACCAAAGTGTGTGTGGAGTAATGGATGAGGTTGCTACGATCCTTCCTTAATCAAAGGTCTCACATTGAGTATGAAAAATCTTTGATTGTGATTACTTTCCCCGAATAAGGCAGTACACGGGTTTTGTTTTATCTACCTCTCAATAGGAACCTAGATGAAGTTTTGACCATCTATAAATGAAAAAAGAATGAACATATCTTATAAAATTTCCAAAAAATTCTTCAATTTTTTTTCAAAAATAGATGATTAATCATCTGTTTCTCACGACAATTTCCTTCCCGCGGTAAATTTTGATAATTTGTTTATTACAGGGTCCTCCATTCAACTTTGTCATGTTTTTCCTCTACCATTTAGATTCATCTTATGAGGAGTCCCATATATTTGATACAATTTTCACGTATGTGAGATAACTCTCTTGTACTAGTTCTTTACGAGCCTAATAAATGACGATTAATATAAAAGAAAGAAATTAAAAGGCTCTTTTGAGGAACTTTTTTTTAACGAGAGATTTATCACATATAACAAAAATAAATGGATCCATAAAAATATAATTATTCCGTGGATTATTAGGGGTCGTTTGGTAGAGTGTATTAGCAAAAATAATATATGTATTAGCTTTGTGTATTAATTGTCTAATATTGTTTGATACATTTTTTCATGCTATGTATAACTAATGCAAGCAATTAAAGAGTGTATTAAATTAAAGTAAAAGAAGAATGTCAAAGAAAAGAATAACTCCAACAAATCATAGAGAAGCTTTTTCGGAAAATAAGTATTACGGAAAATAATACGAAAAATCAAGCCTATAATGTTGGCTGATTAAGAAGAAGAATCTAACTTGGTCAATTTCAGCCGGCCAATGAAGAAACTGATCAGATTAATTACTGTATTAGACAACTAAATAATTATTGTTAATTATCAGATTAATATATATGCTGATGCATGTGGGCCAGATAATTACTGTATTAGGCAACAATAAGCCCTTTAACTTAGGAAAAATCACCCCATATACACATTTAAGAGTCAATATTACAGGTTTTAAATCTACTTTTAAAAAATTCTTACTTATAACAGTTTAATTACGGGTTATAACATATCACTAATTATTTATAAATGAATTAAATTTTACTTTATTAAATAAATTTTTTTTTGTAATTTTATATTATTATTAAATTATTTAAATAAAGAATACTCCATAATTATCTCTTACACAATTATAGGGATTTTACATTGATTACACTTCCTTATTTAATGTGAGAGTTTTTAATAAATCGTGCTTAAACCTAACCTCTTTTTATATATATTTTTTTATTATTTATTTTTCCCTATTTTATTCTGTAGGACTGCGTTGTAGCTTATGTATAGAATTTATATTAAATTGTCCTTGGGAATGTCGATAGTCAACTGGTTACACTTTAATTGAATCATAATAGTAGTAATTATTATGTCGCCTAACAACTTGTTATTATATTGCCTAACCATTTGTTTCAATCGTCATTATGTATTATTTTATAAATATGCAAAAGGGGAAGAAGATGAAGGGGAAAATTGTTGAAACCCATTTTGATTTTGATTTTGTTACTGAAATCAAAAAGAAAAAAAGAAAAAAAAAATGTAGAAGTTGGAGCATCTTCAAAATCATCAACAAGAAGAACAACAAAAAGTTATTTTTTTTTTACTTTTGGACAATAAGTATTTGATAATATATAATATCACATGTTTTCTTTCAGGCAGATACCGTTTACATATGAATTACTGATGGCCTATTATAATTTCAAGATACTATTTTGAAAATATTAGTGTGTTTCCAAACTGTACATTTATTGGATGAAATCTGTATGAAATCTGATTGATATGTGTATGACTACGCTTAAATGTTTTGATTTTGAAAATTTTATGAATTGTGATATAATAATGGTATACAAATGGTATGAATGCGTTTTAACATTGGTGTGATTGTCTATTAATTGTGTTTATGGTATAAATTATTAAATTGGTATGAAAATTGTATGATTTGTCAAACTACTAATTTTTTCTAAAAAAAATCACATTATGCTTACTTTATATTCTAAACATGTTTTTGGATGAAACATGTATGAAATCTGATTAATACGTGTATGCCTATGAGTTTAATATTTTATTGTTGGATATTGTATGAATTGTGATATAATATTGATATACAAATGGTATAAATTGTGTGATTATATGAATTTTAAATTTTATGCATGTTGTTTGGATAATACGTGTATGAAATTTTGATTAATATGTGTATGACACTAACTGAAGTTAGTGTGGGAATGAAACACTAACTGCAATTTGTTTTAAATTTATTTATAGTAGGACACCAGTTGAAAGCCAAATTAATATTCATGTAAACTTACATTAAATTAAATACTCAGGATACCATAATTACTTTTTATAATTATCACTAATATTTACACTATCTTATGCATTAAGCTGGAATAAATTTTATTTTTAACAGTATACAATCTGTATGATTAATGAATAAACAATGTATAAAGAATGAACGGTATATATATTAAACACTAAGTTTATAATACACTTCAAATAATTATGTTTCATATCAAAACAAAACATTAATCTAAACGACAAAATAAAATAAAAATTATATATAGTCTAAACAAATCAACAATCATTAGTTTTGCACAAGATAATTTGAACATGCTTCAAGTTGTGGCCAACTTGACAACATCTATTACAAGTAACTTTGGACCTTTTGAATTTCACATAAGCAACCCTCTTTCATATATTCATTTCATTTGAAAATCAACATAATTCTCTATTTCATTAAAAAAAAAAAACAATTAGTCTAACATTATACAAATCAATTAGAAATATGTTAAATAATATTAGCTTTTCATTTCAAAGACAATACAAATTTCATCCATAAAAATCATTATAATAACAACAAAATTATACACACTCGTCATTATTTTTTCATACAAATATCATTCAGACAGTACATTACAAAACAAATTTCATACAAAACATAATATTTCACATTTAATATTCACTTAATACACATTTCATACAACAATCATCATTCATACCAAATTTATACATTTTCATACTCATTTAATACACATTTCATACAAAACGATTATTCATTCAAACTATATACATTTCTCGTCTCAAATATTTAATTATTGTCACTCAACTTTATACAGAAATAACAAAACTAATATAAACTCAACAATTTCACATTTAATACCAATTTAAAACACTTGTAATACACTTCGTCAAGAATTCCTTTTTTTTTTACATATTTCTTAACACACTTTTCATACATAATTCATTCGACTTATACTATCAAATTCATTATCAAATAAAATAAATTTTCATAAATTCGTCAACATTATAATTAAATTATTTTTACAAAATAATTAGCACACTTTCATACAAATTTCATTTAATTTATTCTATCAAATTTATTCATAAAATCACATTACATTTATAATTTCACAAAACAATAACCGTATACAAAATAAACAAATAAACAAAAAAAAACACTAAATTTTTTACATTTCACAACAGTAAACATAATATGATATCAACAGTTAACAAAACATGACTCCACCTTCAATTAATCGACAGTTTGATCATTTTTGTTTCATTTCGCTATCATTCTAAAACAAACGTTAAACAATAATAAATACTAACCCGAAGGATCCAATCTTTCACCATGTTTGATTAAAACTGATACGTAATTGTCCACCACAACAAAATCAAGAATTTTCAAAGATGAAAAAAACTTCAATTACTCGAATGTGGGATTTTTTTTGGTTAAAAATTGAAGAGAGAAACGTTGAATTTTTTTTGTTGCAAATTGAAGAGAGAGAAACGTTGAAAAAAGAAGAAGATAAAATCTGAATTTTTATTTGATTTTAACTGATTTGAGTGAATTAAGGATACTAAATAATCTTAATTAGTTTAAATCCCTTAATTCGTGCTATTTATTAATTATCTACAAAAGAATGATATGATCCGATTCTTTAATTTATCTTAACTGATTTTGAGTGAATTAAGGATAAAAAATATTGTTAATTTGTTTGAATCCCTTATTTCATGCTAATCATTAATTATCTACAATAAATTCAAATTAAATTACAGGCCATACTTTCAGTTTTTTACTTTATTATCTATAATTCCGTTTTTTTTTTTGTAAATGTTCGTTTTTATTTTTTAAAAAACTTTTTTCGAATTAATAAAAACATTTCTTTTATTTGTGAATTTGTTATAACCTGAAAATTTTAATGCTATAGCTTGAAAGTCTATATCTACTGCTATAACCTGAAAATAGTACTATAATATATGTCATATATGAAATCTATTAGAATAAAAATGTTATGGCAGCTATGGTGCTTTGTCACCAAAAACCATATAATAATCATATATTATATTCTGGACATGTTTTTCACAACCCTACAAAAGTTAAATTTATTTAGAATTATCCAATTTTGACCTTAGACCAAGTTTGACAATTGACAAAGACTAGCTCAACATACATAGATCTCACCAGCTTCTTCAGTTATAATATTAACAGCAAGTACAATATTTCTTTTCGAAAAAACAAAGTCAATAAATATTTTTGAGTTCAATTATAATAAACCAGACATAAACTATGTATATGGTTAAAGTGAATTAGAATAGTTAAGCTAATCAATAGGCCAATTATTTTTTATACTAATCAATTCTTCTAGTTTAATTTTATGCAAATTGAAAATATATACTATAGTTTATATCAACTGATCATCCCCCAAATCAATGAAAGATTGACTTACTTAAAATGGTATATATGCATGTATATCCACCCACTTTTAGCTTAAAAGTCATTTATAGTCAACAAATTTCACATAAGAAAATTAAGACAAATAGAATGATATTTTTGGCACTCCTCTGTCCTTTCACCCTTGTTTTGAATATCTTTTATATGTAACTTAATAACAAAGACTTCTGAAATTTGTATGAAGCTAATTATAAACACAAAATTATGTGAGTCAAACGTAATTAGTGTATTACATTAACATGTCCATGATCTTATCAACTTCAAGAAAGTGAAAATGAGAGAAAAAAGAGATGCTATTTTTTCATAGTGTGGTCCTATAATGTATTATTAGTCATAGTTTATGACTTTTTATTCTATATATGTTGTCTGAACATAAGGGTTAGTTCATAGTTGTGACACACGTGGAAGGTTGAAGAAACTAAAAGAGAAAATTAAATTCATCCATTAATACCGTACCAAAACTAAAATAAATTATATATGGAACATTCTAATTTATATTGAAAAAATGGTTACTATGATAGAGAACAAATGAGACTTGTACCATTTTACTTTTTAGTGAGACCATTCAGCAAGTAACATGCACCAATAATAAAGGCAATAGCAATCATTATCTTTTTTTTGGAACAAACTTAATTATACAATATGCTAAAGGTCACATAAATGACATGTATTTTTAGAAGTCACACCCCAAAAAAGTTGTTTAAGTGATCTAGTACCCAACTTTTTTATTATTTTTAACATGTTTTTTTTTTTTAAAAAAAATAAATAAATTGTTAAAAAGTCAGCTTTGCTGTGGGTTTGTTCTTTCATCTNGGGGGGGTTAATTAGTGTTTTAGGACCACATTAAAAGAAAAATTATGTATCGAATAATCCAGAAAATATAGAGAAATATCAGGTTTACCAGAGGATAAGGAAGCAGGGCGGCTTAACGTAATTGGGGGCCTAAAGCGAAATTTCAATTCACGGCCTAAATATAAATACACTTCATATACATATTTATTCAAAAAAAAAAAAAAATTACACTATTAAGATGAAAATTATTAGTACTTAATATTGTTTTTTGAGTTACTAGTTTTAGGTAAGATTTTATCAACACAACATTGAAAAACATCATTTAAGTGAGACAATTATTATATGCATTGTTAACATAATGATATAAGAAATAAGTTGATAAATATTAAATAAAGATAAGAGTTAGAAGTTTAGAATCATAGAATTTGACTAAAAAAGTTGATGACTTGGTATACCTCATTTTAATATGCTTAGAGTAATGCTTGAAACTAAAATTTAAAAAGAAATAAAAAAGAATTTGTAATTCACTTTGTTCAACACTCTTCATTGTTAATTCTTATTTTTAACAAAGTACAAAAGATGTTAAAGTGGATAAAATAATTTATTTAAAAAAAAATTATACTTTTTTATCATAAATAATTAATTTTTCTATAAAAATTTTAACACATAATTTATTCTTGACAAAAATTTGGGACCCCCGAAATTTGGGGGCCTAAGGCAAAGACCTTATTTTTTAAAGCATAGAGCCGGCCCTGTAAGGAAGAGTAAGCGGACTCTATCCCCTTCGATTTATTTTAATTGTTACTATTATTAAATAAATTTGTTTAAAATATTTATTATTTTAAAATTTTAAGATAAAATTAATTATTTTTTAATATATTCTTGTTCTACTAAATATAGAAAGAGATTAATGTAGTGGAAGAAAAAATAATCTAAATTGATATGAAAAAAAAGAAGAAGATTGATTTAGTTAAATTTAATTCTAATTGTAATATCTTTTAAAGATGTTTTAAAAAAAAAACCACGACTAAGTAAAATAAATCAGAGGGAGTAGTTATTATTCTCTTTTTCTCTCATATTGGTTGATCACTTTTCATTTTGTACCGTGCTAAATAAATGTTAAATAAGAAGAAAATTTTACTAATTCACCTCTTAATTTTTTTTTTGGTGATTTTACAAAAAAATGTGAACACTTTCAAAAAGAATTCATTGCAAGGGTAATACAGGAAAAAATTATTTAATTTTTTCTTGATTTAGTAAGACGGACGACTAATATGGGACAACTATTTTTAATATAATGATCAATTAATATGAGACGGAGTAGTGTTTTAAGACCAAGACGTCAAAAGAAAAAATGTTTATTAATTCTCCAAAAAAATAAAGAAATTCTTTTGAAGAAGTTTTTGAGTCATCAAAAAAGTATATATATAGAAGCGGAATTTATTGCAAAATAAAAAATTTCATTAAACGTTTTTACAAATATGTACACAGTACATACATATGGATTTATTGATTAAACTAGATTTAACCTCCTTTTTTTTTTTATCATGTTTCTTAATTATGAAATTGAAGTTATATAAAAAATAAACTGTTTTTTATGATTGGATTATGTTCAGTGTATTGCTTGTCTAGCCTATGCTTTACATGATTATTTCAATATCTAAAACAAAAAAAAAAACAAGAGGAAAAATTGACGATGCAAATATTCTCGAATCAAAGACTTAAAAAATTTGAATCTATCCAAATGATATTAATCAAAATCCTACCCAAATTTAAATTTGCTCAATGATTTCATATTTCTCCCTCATGTGATTCATCCTAACAATTATATATTAAGTAAAAAAAAACAAAGAGACGATGAAATCACTCCTCGAACCGTTGCTAACCAATGTGGTGGCTTTCTTCTGCTTACATAATTTTTTCGTTGAAAGGTTTTCAACGGACATTCTTAGCTCGTGTTTTGCATGGTGTTGAATTCACCAATTTGACTAGCATGTCTATTCAGGAGAAGGTCCCATGGTGTATGTTATTTGCGGATGACATAGTACTGATTGATGAGACGCGGGATAGAGTTAATGCGCGGTTGGAGGTGTGGAGACAAACGCTGGAGTCCAAAGGTTTCAGGTTGAGCAGGACCAAAACAGAATATTTGGGGTGCAAATTCAGTGATGTGTTGGATGAGACAGATGTGGAAGTGAGACTTGACGCACAAATCATTCCTAAGAAGGAAAGTTTTAAGTATCTTGGGGCCGTAATCCAAGGGAGTGGTGACATCGATGATGATGTCACACATCGCATTGGGGTTGCGTGGATGAAATGGAGGCTTGCCTCTGGAGTACTGTGTGATAAGAAAATCCCACCATAACTTAAAGGTAAGTTCTACAGAGTGGTAGTTAGACCGGCCTTGTTGTATGGAGCGGAGTGTTGGCCAGTTAAGAACGCACATGTTCATAAAATGCATGTTGCGGAGATGAGGATGTTGAGATGGACGTGTGGGCACACTAGGAGCGACAAGATTAGGAATGAGGTTATTCGGGAGATCGGTGGGAGTGGCCTCTGTGGTGGACAAGCTGAGGGAAGCGAGACTGAGATGGTTTGGACATGTGAAGAGACGGAACGCAGATGCCCCAGTGAGGAGGTGCGAGGAAATGGTGGTAGAGGGTACGCGGAGGGGTAGAGGTAGGCCCAAGAAGTATTGGGAAGAGGTGATTAGACAAGACTTGGCTAGGCTTCACATTACCGAGGACATGACTCTAGATAGGAAGGAGTGGAGGTCGCGTATTAAGGTGGAAGGTTAGTAGGGTTAGCGTGTTGCCGTCCCTCGTGAGGGTATGGGCTGTTAGCGTTTGGAGTAGTCCTAGCCGTTTTGCTGTTTACTGCGTTTCACTCCTCTCATTACTTTCTTGATGTTATTGTATCATTTGTTGAGTATACACTATCTTTTGGATTGGTTGTTATGTTTTATATATAGCTCTCCTGTCACTTAGATTTGATGTTCTTGAGCTGAGGGTCTCCCGGAAACAGCCTCTCTACCTCCACGAGGTAGCGGTAAGGTCTGTGTACACCCTACCCTCCCCAGATCCCACCTAGTGGGATTCCACTGGATATGTTGTTGTTTTTTTTTACTAGCATGTATATATCATAATTGATTTTTATGGTGTGAGTTCTTACAAATTAAATGTAAGAGGAAAAAATTGTTGCATAAAAGATTGCGTTATTAAAACATCCAATAATGACCCCCTCCATTCTTTCATTTTTGCTCATTTAAATAATTAAAGGTTGAATGAGTTTTTTTTGTTTTTTTTTTCTCTTATTTTAGCTGTAAACTTCTCTTTGGTAATAAAATACTAACTTACCAAAAAAATAAATAAATTAAAGGGTGACATGTTTTTATCACTAGTTATTTGCTCTTGTAGAAATGATATGTTGATATACTACTTGCAAGATTTTAAGAATACATTCTATAGATTATATAAATTTAATTTATAAAGTATACATAATGTTTTAAATTTATTTCTTAATCCCATACAAGTTAAATAACATTTTATGAAATGAAAGAGGGATTATGTCATTTCGGGGTATACTCTAGAACATTGCAACTCACCTAAAAGACAAATAGTTGGAAATTAATCAATATGAATACAAGGGTTTGTTGATGCAGATATTGTGGACATTTGAGCACAAAGGAAGGGGGAAAAAAGAGAAGAAGAAATAGTATGATTATTACTTCTTACGTTCACTTTCACTTATTCATTATATCAGTGTTAAAATAGATATTTAACTTTTTTTAAAATGGCAAAATAATTTTTACTTTATACATTTCTCAATATTTAGATGATTAATTATAATAGTTAGAAATAACAAAATATAATTATCATTTTATTTATTATTTTAAAAAAAAATGTTGAAGTCAAATATAAATAAGTAAAGACGAACGATGTGAATATTTGAAGAATAATGGCATAAATTATTCGATTGGAACACAATGTCTCACATAAAAAAGAAAAAAAACACATTTGCAATCAGTAACGAACAAGAAGAAAATACTAATTCTTAAACTGCAGATTCACACAATCTGATTATCTAAACTTGGACATGTTTGTTAGATAACAAACATTAAATAACACTTCTTTTTTAACTAAGCAAAATTGACTCTTCACCTCAAAATAATACTTTCTTCCGTTCATATTATATGGTATTTTATTAAAATTAAATTATATTGTAAGATATAACTAGTGTTTATATTTGGTCCAATATAGACAATTTTTTACATAATTAAGTTCTTTTATTTATTCCCTTTTTAACTTTACATGTATTTAAATAAGTGGATTATATATTTCTATATAATTAAAAAAAATCATATTACGTAGATACTATTTAACTAAAAATAATTTAGTGAAAATATCTCTTATATTTTTAGGGGTGACTGAATTTCTTTAGAAATGTGCGCAAGCTAAGAATCAAATTGTTTATCGGTATTTTCTTTTTTATACGTCTGCTAAAAAAAATATTAATTAGGAGGAGTTTTGTGACTGTTTTTACCCTTACTCTATGTATGTACCTTTTTTTTTCTTAATGACTAAGGTATTTGTAATCTTCAAGAATAATTACTACCAACGGTAATATAAAAAAATGAAAAAAATTTATCTTGAACTTCTACAATCACATACGGTCCCCATTCTTCTCCTTTACACGTCCCTTAAGAAATTATAATAAAAATGGCAGTTCTACTAATTTACCTTGGATAATTTTTTTTGAAACTTCATGAATTTATTTACATTTTTAAAAAGATATAATTGTAAGGGTAAAATGAGGAAAAAATAATTAATTTTATATTTATTTGTAAATTAATAAGTAATTTGGGATAATTTAATAATATGATATGAGACTAAGGAAATATAAGATAACTATTTTTAAAAATCACTATAAATAATTTAAGATAGAGCACTTTCATAGAAAAACAGTTCAACTTATAAGTTATAACAAACTCTATTTGAATTACAGTAATTGTTTTTTTCCCCGAAACCAAAAGTGACAAAGCCATCCCTCTGCACTGCCCAAAAGATCTATACTTTAAGAAAAAGGGAAATCACACTTTCAATTTTTGACAAATTTTGATTTTGGTAAAACGTATTTAATGTATAATTAATTGACATGTGTGTTTTTGATCCCTCTTATTATAAATGTTTCATAATTTTAACAGATTATTATGTGCTGAAACATTCAATTATCGAAGTATTATTAAATTTGAAATCTTCAAAACTTTAACAAATTATCATGTGCTAAAACATTCAATTATCGATGTACTATTAAATTTTAGAGATAATCTAAAATTACATATTTCCTATAGAAATGAGTGAAAAATATATATTTCAGTTAATGGAAGGTAATGTATTACTTAGTCAAATATTATAAGTATCAAAATCAGAATTCATCGACAATCAAAAGACTAAAGAGCAATTATTATCCTTAAAAGAAAAGGAAAATTTCTTTCGACCTAACATAAAAGGGACACAACATTATTTAGAACTAAGGAAACTGTAGTTCAATGTAATCAAATTATTAGTTTCAAAATGGAGAAATTACCATAATAGCACCAAAGTTGTTGACATGATAAAAAGGTCCATTTGACCAAAGAGCTATATTCTGCTGCAACTTGCAAACAAAACATATATGCTGTAAAATGTGATTCATTCCGTGCAACAACTTATCTTCTCTCAATTAGTCCTCCTTAATAAGGGAATTCTATAAGTTGTACACATTTATTTTTTCCCGTTACTAGCAATTCACAGTACAAAAATCATTTTACATTGTTTGACTTATAAGTTGCATTAATGTTTCATTCTATACCATTTTTAAGGCGTAATACATAAAAATATCCTTTAACTTGGCTTCAAGTATCAATTGCCATTTATGTCCTCCAATTTGTGTCTGCACAAATAGATATTTAAATTTGTATAAAATTGAACAAGTAAACACACGTGTTCTACGTGATATAATACACAGAGGAACAAAAATTATCATGTAGGATGTCACGTAGGACAAAATGTGTATAATCGTTCAATTTTATAGAAGTTTAAATGTATATTTGTGCACACTCAAAGTTAGAGGACATAAATATCAGTTAAAACCATATTAAAGGGCATAAACATTTTCAAATAACAATATTTTACCAAACATGTCTTTAGACTACATAATTCAAAGGAGATTTTGATCTATTAGATATGTCTTTAGTTCAAATAAAATGTGATTTATCATTCAAACACATAAATATTTCACTCAATTATGAGAAATTATGTAAAAGCATCATTTAACTTTATTTTATTTCAATAGCAATACTCAATATAAATTAAAAATCTAACAGGACAAAATAAATAATTAATATAATGATGTAAATCTTTTGAGATCCACTAATAGTCCTAGACTCCTAGTGGAGTCTATATTATTGAAATCAAGGCATTTCTACTCCCCTTCACACAAAAAGCAGAAATTGACTAGTGGGGCAGAATAAGGTGGCTGGTCAGCCTAAAGAATCTTCAACTACATATGCAGACAACCTTCTTCAGGTCAATCTTTCTCATCAACTTGTTAGATTATTCTTACTTAGCCATCTAATCCGCGCCTCATCAGAACCTTCTTCTTTCCTTTTGTTTTCTATACCCTTTACCATTCTCCTTTCTAAATTCCCAATTTTCTCCATTCTTGATTTGTGGCATCATCATTTCCAAATTCTTGAATGGCCACTGGCTTTAGATTTCCCCCCTTTTGGTTCTTGTTTCTTTTCATTCTTTCTTGTTTCTCCTCATTCTGTTTAGGTGGTGACAGAGTTACACTAGGACAGATTATTAAAGATGGTGATAACATCACTTCTAAAGGAGGGGATTTTGTGTTGGGGTTCTTTAGTCCTGCAAATACTAGTAAAAGGTATCTTGGTATATGGTATGTTGACGTACCAGTAAAGACATATATTTGGGTTGCCAACAGGAACAATCCTGTTCATGATAAAAATGGTACCTTTTCAATTGATAAAAATGGGAATTTGGTGGTTAAAGATGGACATGGGGATTTACTATGGTCGTCTAATGTTTCTGTTAATACCACAAATTCTATGGCTTGTCTGAGAGACGAGGGCAATCTTGTCATCCTTAATAATGACAGGAATGCTACGAGGTTAAATACTGAATTGTGGAAGAGCTTCTCGGATCCTACAGATACATTTTTGCCTGGAATGGAAGTTCTCATAGAAAGACAAGGCCAAGAGCAAAAAGTTTTCCGTTCTTGGACAAATGAGAGTGACCCTTCACCTGGGAGGTACTCAATGGGAGTTGATCCTCGTGGAACACCTCAGATTGTTATTTGGGATGGACCGAATAGACGATGGAGGAGTGGACATTTTGATGGAGCGGAATTCATTGGTGTTCCAGATGTGATTAGAACAACTTTTTTCTCTGGCTTCAGAATTCAAAACGAAGGAGACGATAAATTGTTACTCACTTACAGTGCCTCAAATACATCTTCTTTTGTGAGGTTTCAGCTTACTGTGACTGGAAATGAGCTGCAACAGAGGTGGAACGAAGACCAGGGTGAATGGAACACGTTGCAATCTAGGCCTGTAGGTGGTTGTGACTTGTATAACTTCTGTGGGAATTTTGCAGAATGTGATAAAGATGTATGCCAATGTTTAAAAGGTTTTGTACCACGTGTTCAGGAGCAATGGCATGCTGGGAACCGAACCGGAGGATGTGTTAGGAAGACAGAATTGGAATGCAGGAGAAATAGCAGTGTTTCAAGGAATGATAGTTCAAAAGATGATGGATTTTCGACTATTCGGAGAGTTAAATTACCTGACCATGCTGATGTTTCAGAAATAACCACAGACAAGTGCAAAATCAGGTGCCTGAATGATTGTTCCTGCAATGCTTATGCTTATGTCAGAGGAATCAATTGTATGATATGGCGTAATGATTTAGTTGATATAGAGCATTTTCAGGAAGGTGGGAACACTCTTTATGTTCGTCTTCATCCTTCTGATATCGGTAAGCACAATACTTTCTGCTGAATTCATAAATCTCTTACCAGTTTTCTTCTCATTCGTGCAATTATACAAATCTAAAACCAAAGTAGTTTGTGCTTTAGTACAAAGATCAATTTCTTGTTTGTCTTTACTCTTTATTTGTAGCAAGCTCAAACAATAAGCAATATATCTTTTTCTTCCTTGTGTTTGAAGAATGATTAGCCTTTCTAATTTCTTGATTTCTCCTTTGAATATCTTTTGAAACAGGTCAAAAAAAGAAGACGATCATAATTGTTGTAATATCAATTCTAGCAGCTCTGGCTTTGGTTGTTATGGTGGCCATTTGGCTAGTATGCAAGTACAGGGCCAGAAAACGAGGTAAATTTTGATGCAGTAACATTTCTGACTTGTTAGTTGCATTTATTATATGTTCCATATTGTACTTATACCTTTGACTTGCAATTTTCAGAATCCAAGAGGACCAGTGAAATTCCCAAAAACCATTTAGTTAGGAGTGGAGAGTTCTCCACAGAATATTCTGGACCAGGCGACATCAGTGCTGAAGGGCATCAAGGAAATGGTTCAGAATTAGCATTTTTCAGCTTCAGCATGGTGGCCACAGCTACTGATGACTTCTCTCTTGCAAACAAGCTTGGGCAAGGGGGATTTGGCCCCGTTTATAAGGTAAATTTTCAATCTTGATAGATTATTCTGTTCCTTTAGGAAGTATATTGCCATGTTTTGGACTAAAGTTGATGTTTTTCAAATCTTTAGGGAAAGCTACCTTGTGGTCAAGAAGTTGCTGTAAAAAGGCTTTCACAAAAGTCTGGACAAGGCGATGAGGAGTTCAAGAATGAGATCACTCTAATAGCAAAATTGCAACACAGAAATCTTGTTAGACTTTTGGGTTGCTGTGTTGAAGGAGAAGAAAAAATGCTGATTTACGAGTACATGCCCAACAAAAGCTTAGATACATTTCTATTTGGTAAGTTCAGGAAATTCTATCAAAATAATTTCTGCTGCTCCCACAGATGTACTATAGCAACACATCTCATTGAGATAGACACTAACAACTGTATTGGCTGTTAAACTTTGACAGATACTGCTAGGAAATCCCAGTTAGACTGGAGAAAACGCTTCAACATTATCGAAGGAATTGCCCGAGGATTACTGTATCTCCATAGAGATTCAAGGCTTAGAATAATCCATAGGGATCTAAAGGCTAGTAACATTCTGTTGGATGAAGAGATGACCCCAAAAATTTCAGACTTTGGCATGGCCAGAATATTTGGAGGAAACCAAAATGAAGCAAATACAAATAGGGTCGTAGGAACATAGTAAGTACCATTTGATTTTAAATCTTTTAAGAGACTAATTTCAAAATTTCTTGTTCCTGGAGCTAAATCCATTTCATTTTGTACCTTGTTGCTAAACAACAGTGGATATATGGCTCCCGAGTATGCTATGGAGGGCCTGTTCTCTGGCAAGTCTGATGTCTACAGCTTCGGCATAATATTGCTTGAAATTATATGTGGACGTAGAAATACAAGCTTTCGGACAGATGAGCATTCAGGCATCATTGGATATGTAAGTCTGACTAATTTCTCCAACTATTTCAATCATTTTAGTCAAGAACAAGCTGTCTAAATAATGGGGCTAATTTCTTGTGTGATGAGCAATGACGGAGTGGTCATCTTTCTCATATTTTTCTGGTGGAAAATATTTCAGGCATGGGAGAAGTGGGATGAAGGTAGACCAATGGACCTGGTGGATCGTTCAATTTGGGATGGTTGTCAACACAATGAAGCATTGAGATGTATACACTTGGCATTGCTTTGTGTTCAAGATTTGGCAGCTCACAGACCAAACATGTCTTCTGTGGTTTTGATGCTGGAAACAGACAATGTAAGGTTGCCCTTGCCTAGGCAACCTACCTATACTTCAATGAGAAGATCTGTGGATGAAGATATATGGCATGGGAATCAGGATTTAACATCTTCCAACAATGTCACAGTTAGTGTACTAATAGGTAGATGATTGGTTAATATTTGCTCCTTCTTACATACCTGCTTCATTTGAAGAGAATGGGATCAAGTAGTGTAACTATGTAAAGTTATACTTGGAACTATGTTCATAATTTTTTGTTAGCTAGGTAAACTTTAGCACACCATGTGTATTGTAATTAGAAGGTGGTTCAGCTCTGCAAGCTGAAAGAGAGATATGTCACAACCTTGTTCAATCAGTATGCTTGAAGTTTTTTTCTTTACTGTTCGTAGATGGAGATGCTCCACCAATCGAGCAAACCCCACTTGTCATATCTAGTTAGAATGAAGCATTTCAATCGGTCAGTATATATCACTGTATAATCAAGGGACAGAATTACATGCTTGCTNGTTTTTTTCTTTACTGTTTGTAGATGGAGATGCTCCACCAATCGAGCAAACCCCACTTGTCATATCTAGTTTTTTTTTTTTTTATAACAAAGGAAACCCGCAACCGCTACCCTTTGGGTGTGCACAGGTAAAACCCTTGCTCCTATGCAATAGCTCGCAAACCACATAAATGAAGCATTTCAATCGGTCAGTATATATCACTGTATAATCAAGGAACAGAATTACATGCTTGCTATCTCCTATCACTTCAAGAAACCATTTTGCAGTTCTTCTAAAGCTTGAGAACTAGTATTTCGTCCATTGAAACACAAGCAATAGTTATTACCAGGTTTTGCATAACTTGAACTATCTGTAGGGAGATCAGCTTGTGTTCCATTTGAGACATAAGGGGAAATGTAATTATTTACTATTTAATTAATCAGTGTCAATTTTGTGGTGGTTGACTTGTTGCATGAAACTCAAATATGGAAGAAATCTTCAACTCTTGAGTGTTCATAAAATTATTTTCTTATATATAAAAAGGGAATGACCTATTCTACCTTATACCCTCTTGTAGATCCATACAGAGGTGAACTTTATCAAATTCAAACTTCACCATCAAACAAGGGGGCTGCTCAAACATTCACCCTGTGGGTCTGAGTTTGATTAGCTATCTTGTGATCTACTCTCCCATTTCTCAAAAAGAACATTAAATATGGAGATGTGGATTTCAATTAATCAAAATCAGTAGGATTGTAGATTCCAAATTGGATCTACTGGTGATCTCCCAAGCTTTTTGCTTGTAGATTCCAAACAACTTCACACTCCGTCAACAATAAACAAGCACAAACAAACAGTAGCCTTTCTTATAATATATATGACACAAAGATAATGTCAAATTCTACAATTTTAAGGACATACATTTCACCAACTCCTCCAAGGAAAAGAAATTAATGGAAGGACATACCAGAGAAACATGGGAACTTTTGTCAAAAGGGATAAAAAAGCCTAAATAGTTGAATTCCTGGAGTTGCTGTGGCTGCTCTAAGGTTGGCAAAAAAGAAACAATAATAGATTAAGGCATAACAAAAAAGGGAGACCTTATATTAAAACTTTGTGATAAACAAGTCATACCTTCCAAAAATCAGAACTTTGTCTCAGCTTGGCCAAATAGTGCACTGTTCGAAACTCGATGGATAATGTTGTCATCTCCAGTGCTCACTGCCCTGTTCCCACTAGACTAAAGTCATATTTGATATCAGGTATCTTCACTCCAGGCAGACTATAACTTGGGATTTGGTAAAAGAATATTCATGATAGGAAGGATTCTCTTCAAAGGAAAAATTGGCAATTACTGGTATCAGAACAGAAACAGACAATTTAACATTTTTACCTTTGGCAAACGTGTATTATTAGCACATAGCTTGTCCCTTACATGAGTGGGTGCTTCAAATAATGTGGCGGCCAAAGCAGAAAGGAAAACCCCCAATTTCAACCCTAAAACCCAGAGAATCCTTTTCGTCTTACTGCTCGATTCTCCTCTTTTCCACTGTTTCCAGCAGAATACGGCTCAATTGCTCAAAAATTGGTTAATGGTGTTTCCTGTAGTACCGTTGGCTCTGGGAATTTGGTGAGATCGATTAAAATATCCCCCATTCAAACTGCACTTCCAACAAGTGGCTCAGACCTCAGAGTTAGCAAGCAACCTTGGCAGGTGGTTCATTGTTCCCCTCCTTCCCGGTCCAGTTGCAATACGGCACCTGAACTCAAAGCTATGATCAGATCGCCTATCCGACCCAATCCTAGAACTTAGAACGGTAAGTATGCCTACCAAAAGTGGACAGTAATATTATCTACTGTCTTTGTACATATTTGGACTTCTTCATATTCAAAATAAGCAAAACATTTTTTTTTAAAAGTTTAAGAAAATTGTTGGACTCATAATTACTTTACATATTCTAAAAGAATAATTGAGGAGTGATCAAAAGGATATAGTCGAAACTAGTCTTTGATTTTTATCCTTATATATATTTTTCTTCACCCGAACAATTTATTTACTTAATATGGACTATAGGGTTATTCAAGAGCACCAAACATTTTTTTCAGATGTTTACCGTACTTGTTAGTTTCCACCTTAAAAACTTGTACTACTAATTTACATAATTAATACCTTTTCATTTTAATCATATAAAACCTTCAAAAAAAAAAAATTAAATATTGATGCCCTGTTTTCCAAATCCCATAAAAATTAAGCAAGTTAATTTTCATACCGAATCCGATTATTCTTTTTAAGAAGAAAACAAGTATCTCAAGTTCCTTTTTTTTCTTCTTCTTAATTATTGTTTTGAAGATAACATCTTTATTCCCAGATGTGGACTTTAGTGATCTTTAGTCCAAGTAACCTCAGATCAAGTAAGACAAGTTATAGTGTCTTTACTCCCAACCCTGCATAGGCTCAGATAAATTTGGCTTCAAACATCTAACATAGTATTATATTAGAGAAAGGAAAAAACAAAAAACCAAATCATTGTCCAAAAATGTTCTGAATAGTTTTTTGGACATTCTAATAGACCTGATACATTTCTAAGAGATATCTTGTCACCAAGTTTGAATTACTTGGAGAATTCCAACTATGTTCATTCTTGTTTCTGCTCCCTTTATTTGGTTATTGAAAGTTGCACGGTGACTCTTTTAATTGTTCCTTGATGTTTGTTATGATACAAGTCCATTTAATAAAATGGGATTCAGACAAGCCTGGAAAATTCTCTTGATCTCTATTATTTCTTGTTATATCATTCAAACATATTACTGTAATGCATCAGACACCATTCAGAAATCCTGGAAACTTTTAGTAGGGGAAACATTAACATCTGCTGGTCAAGTTTTTGAATTTGGATTCTTTATTCCAGCCAATTCCGATAAAAGGTACCTGGGGATATGGTTTAAAAATATCCCTCCTATTAAAGTTGTGTGGGTTGCAAACAGAGAAAGTCCACTTAAAGTTTCTGATTCCACTGTGAGTCTATCAATTAGCGAATATGGAAACTTGGTGCTTCTTAATGGTACACAGAATGTTATCTGGTCAAGCAATGTGTCTGTCCCTACTAATAACACAGTTGCAGTTGTTCTCCTGGACAGTGGGAATTTGGTGCTTAAAGATAATGTCTCGGGACAATCCTTCTGGGAGAGTTTCGATTATCCTTGTGATACTTTCTTGCCAGGAATGAAAATAGGTTTTAACAGTATAACCAGGGAGAAATGGCTCTTGTCTTCTTGGCAGAGGGAAAATGACCCCTCACTAGGAAATTTTTCTATAGGAATCTCGGAGCAACTTTCTCCTCAGTTTTTTATATGGAACAAAGTTACTCCTTACTACAGAACCGGGGAGTGGAATGGACTGAAGTTCATTGGTTTGCCTTATATAGATTCAGCAGCCTATATAATTCAATTTGTTTTTCAGCAAGACTATCAAGAGGGAACCACATATTTCACCTTTCTTCCAAATACTTCATTCCTAACTTTCGTGGAACTTCAGTCTACGGGGTCTGTTCAAGTTGTTCAGTGGACCAGTGGAGCTCCAGCTTGGGAAATTTATGCTACAATGGTACATGCACCATGTGATATATATAACACATGTGGACCTTCAGCAGTCTGCAGCAAGCATAACTTCCCAACTTGCAGCTGCTTAAGAGGGTTCGTGCCACACTCTAGTGATGAATGGAGCAAAGGAAACTGGACAGGTGGTTGTGTGAGACAAACTGAATTACTATGTCAGCAAAAGGGAAATAGCTTGTCTCCAGGGGTTGGACTGCAGGACGGATTTTTTAAGCTTAGTGGACTGAAACTGCCTGATCTTGCTGCTATTTTTCGCCTTGACAGTGCAAGTGAATGTGAAAAATTGTGCTTAAACAATTGTTCTTGCACTGCTTATGCTTATGTGGCAGGAATTAGGTGTATGGTGTGGTCTGGTGATCTTTTAGATATGCAGGATTACTCATACTCCGGGGAAGATCTTTTCCTTCGACTTGCCTACTCAGAGTTAGGTAACTACTACATTAATTTTGTTTACACTAACTTTACTATGTAATCCATCTACTGCAGTAGTTTACTAAAATGTTTGTTTCAGTTTTTTCAGGTAAGAGGAAGCGTAAAAGAGAACTAATCATATGTTCTGCAGTATTTTCTTGTCTCTTTTTGGGGTTTGCTCTATTTTGTTTGCTCAAGCACAAGATTTATACAACAGGTAATGATAGATGTCCCTCCCTAAAGCGAACAAGTTGAAAAATACTTATGACAAATCAAACTACCTTAATGGTTTTGTTGACACAACGGACGTCTAGCCTGATCTTTATGTTATTTACTTCGTCTTAACAGGACAGAAGAGAAAAGTAGCCAGAAGCTTTAGTCTGGGTGATTCATGCTACATTTCAAAAGACTACACAGTGGAAAGTTTATGGGTTGGTAATTTAAAGAAAGAAGATCCAATTGAACTTCCGCTGATTGAATTTGAGGTAATTGTCACAGCAACAAACAACTTCAAAGTAGAAAACAAACTCGGGGAAGGAGGATTTGGTCCGGTTTTCAAGGTAACTACACTCTTGTTCAAATACTTAACCTACTATATGACCACATAAACACAAATCCGTAATGGAACTTGCACTATATATGATTTGATAATCAAAATTATGAATTGTAAAATATGTGTTCTGATCATTGGACTTTTAAACTCTGCATAGGGAAAGCTAAAAGATGGTCCAGAAATAGCAGTGAAAAGACTTTCTAATCGAACGGGGCAAGGCATAGAGGAGTTCAAGAATGAAATCGTATTGATATCAAAACTCCAGCACAGGAATCTTGTACGACTCCTGGGATGCTGCATTGAAGGGGAAGAACTTCTTATAATATATGAATACATGCCAAATAGAAGCTTGGATAAATCTCTCTTTGGTATGTCTGCTCCTGTTTTCCTCTCTTCTAATTCTTTTCTCCGTCGCTTAGACTCAGTATAAAGGTTTCACATTGCTAGATTTTCCTAAAACACAAATGCACCTATATAGTTGCCATCATGTACAACTTGTCTAAGGGATTCTTAGAGGTGATACTTTATTAACTGTTTATACATTAATGATCAGATGCTTCGCAAAAAGAACTGCTAGATTGGCCTAAACGGTTCAACATCATTCAAGGTGTTGCTAGAGGACTATTATATTTACACCGAGATTCCTGTTTGAACATTATCCACCGGGATTTGAAGGTAAGCAATATCCTTTTGGATGAGGAGATGAATCCAAAAATTTCAGACTTTGGTTTAGCAAGGACATTTCAAAAGCAGCAGCAACTAGTGCATACTCACCGAGTAGCTGGAACATAGTAAGCAACCATATGTCTGTACTGCTGTATCAATTTTACTTTCTGAAAGTTAGCACTTATATTTTTTGGGCGACAAATGCAGTGGATACATGTCTCCTGAATATGCTTTGAGGGGAGTATTCTCCGAGAAATCTGATGTCTTCAGCTTCGGAGTCTTGTTATTAGAAATCATAAGTGGCAAGAAGAATTCAAGTTTCCATTATGTTGAAGAAAATCTTAACCTCCTCAATTATGTTAGTACACACTCTTTGTCTAACGCTGTCTTTGATCAAATATCTTGAGCCTTATGACAGTACTCATGTGTATGGATATTGCAGGCATGGAAATTATGGAGTGAACAGAGAGGATTAGACTTTATGGATGGGACATTGATCAACTCATTTTCTCCAGAAGAGATAACGCGATGCCTACACGTTGGCCTTCTCTGTGTTCAAGAGCATCCTAGGGACCGTCCTACTATGGCTGACATAATTCTCATACTAAACAGTGAAATGAAATGCTCAAGTCCTAAACAACCCACATTTAAGTTTGAAACATACTTGGATCTTGGAGGATCAGCAAAAGATAACGAAAGATGTTCTGTTAATGAGTTAAGTGCATCGTTGTCTCAAGGACGATAGAACATGTTAATGTACATTCTTAAACGTTGTTAATCAAGTACAAAAATCAAGTCATTAGCTTATGATCATGTAGCTTTTCTTCATATGTAAATGCACCACTCTCGTAGATGTAATTCGTTTCACCCCATTTTTTTACAAATCAATCTTGTACTGAGTTTCTTCAGCACTATAAGTTGTGTAATTATGCTGAATATAATACCAAAAGTCAGAATCGAGTTTAATTTCAAACTAGTCTAAAGTCCTTGTTAAGATTCAAGGTAAAAGATGTGCTTCATTTTATCTTCGGTGACATTTTTAGACCACGAGATTAAAAGACATTTTAGTATATTTTACATATTTATAGTATCTTCTTTACTTTCTTTTCTTTGAACTCTGTGTCAAATCGAGTTAGACAAACAGAGAAAGTATTTCATATACTTATTTTCGTCATATCTTTATTTTTGTCAACTTTAGCTTACATTGGGAATTTAGGATGGTTACATGACTCCGCCACTTTTTTGAAGAATATTGTCATAATAACAATATTTTTGTTTATTTCAAGAATAACAAATTATTTTTACAATTTTAGCATATTTGAATGATTATGTTGTTGTTTAAAAGATAAACAAACCCATAAATTAAGGGATTATGTTTCTGATAATAAACATGAGAGCGGGAATCATTTGAGATTGTTATTAGTATGATGATTCTTGTCCAGTTGTATAGGTGTATGTTGAGGAATGTATATCTTTATCTGCCACGTTGTTTTTCTAATTAATTAATTAATTCTGTTTGGTTTCTATAAAATAAAAATAAAAAATATTGCGCAATCAAATGTTTCCCTTTTACATTATCCAATAACGATGGATTTTAATTTACACTTTGCGTTGATAAGATTCCTTATATACCGTTCCAACTTCCTACTAAATAAGAGGAAATGATCAATGACAGCTCAAGTTAATTAGTGGCTTAAAGCTAAAAATTAGAGGCTTAGTTTTTATTTATTTTATTTATTTTTAAAATTCAAAGTTTGTTTTTTTAGTGAAAAAACTTTATTTTTTGTGGTATTTTTTATTCTTGGGGGTCTTAAACATGTCATGTGAAAGTTAAATTAAAAAACTGACAAAAAAAAAAGAAACATTATTTAATGTTTCGAAACGAACTAAAAGAAAGACACAATATAATTTATTTATTTTTGTTAAAAATTATTTATAATAATTCTATTATTACTAAAAAAATAATAGGGGCCAGAAAATTTTGGAGCTTAAGACGGATGCCTCATTTTTAAGGAATAACTACATAAATGGGCCATAAAACCCAAAATAATTACATGTTCATACCCCAATCCAAAGTAATTCAAGAAATATTCATTCTCCCAAAAAAATACAGTTCATACCCCCATTCATTAAGGTTGGTATTTTCCGCTTAACTAATACTAATGCAGAATATATTGTATTGGTATGATTAAGGCTGATAATTTCACTTAATTGATATTAAATCAATATATATATATATATATATATATATATTGAATTGGCATCATTAAAGTTTCTTGTTTAGAAATTACTCATTAGTCAATGATACTATAAAAGTATAGATATAATATTGTGATATATATCATTAAGATTTCTTGTTCAGTATTTATAAAGTCTTCCATCGTGTACCAATTTTATTTTATTTTTTTCAAAAAGGTCCTTACGAATAAAGAAGAAGGCGTGTAAGGTGTATACTTCCAAGTCACTAGTATATATTAATGCTAAAAAGATGTGCATGACTTTTGGGAGTAGCACTTCCTTATTTGGTCAAGTATGATTTAAATACAGTGTGAACCAAACTTAAATGAATACTAACACGTCTCAACCTAACAGTGCCTCTATAGTAATAATAATAACAATAATAATAAACTAGACCCTTGAAGATCACATACCGTTGGTCCACAAATTATTGTAACAAATTCCTACTAATTATGATGTGCATAATTAAGCGTTTTACATTTTTCAATTATTACTTTCTCCGTCAACTTTTCCTTATTCACAATATCAAAAATAAATATTCATTTTTACTTATCAATTTTTTTTAAAAAAAAAACAAAAAATAATTTACCATCTTATAGTACCTATTTTATCCTTTCCAAACACTTAAATGATTTGTAATGATTATTTCCAAACACTTAAATGATTTGTAATAATTATAAGAGGGAATAGAATAAAATTATTATTTTATTTATTGCTCTTAACCGATATGTTAAGTCAAATCAAACCTGACAAAATAAATACTATGAATGGAAGGAGGAGTAACATTTTTTTTCTTTCCTTGTTCATTAATTATTGCTATAATTTTAAATGGTTTTGTAAATACTTCAAGTTTTCTAAATTAGTATTGTACTAGCATATCGCAAATGTCGTAGTCTTAACTAAATCATAAAGTTTATCTAAATGGCATATGCATCGATATTGTATTCCAATTTGGAGCAAACACCACATGTTTGTAAATGTTTTCTTATTTGGTTAAAGTTTCTCTAAAGCAAGTGATAACGTGATGTGTGTAATTTCCATAACCTTAATCCTTTTGTAGTTTCTACTGTTCTTCCTCAAATACTATTATTTTTACCCTAAGAAATAAATTCGAGGAATTTATATACGGCAAGACAAACATTCCTTTTCTTTTATATTAGGGATTTTCCAAAATTATTATTCTTAGCATTATAAAGAAAAAATAGACCAAAAAAAAGCATTATAAAAAAAATGTTTTATATTGGAACTCACACATCTTCTATAACAGTAACATGGAGTAGAGTATATAGTTGCATCGTTTTTATATATATTATTAAATAAAATAGAAGTATAGCCCCCAGCAGAAACTTGACCTGATCGAAGATAACATTAATTCCCCTTCCATCTATAACCATAGAACATGCATGATGCAACTATATTTAGTGCACATCACCAACTAAAGCTCGTCAGCTCATCATATTCTCTGTTGTCCATTTGTTTGACCTTTGAGTATGTACAATATGCTAGCCGTCTATATTATACTCTCAATTTATTTAGAGAGTTAATATTTTTGAAAAAAAGTAAAATCACTTTAATGAGTAAATTAATTTTAAAATTCTATCAATTAATAGAAATAAAATGATAACTATCAAGTCAGAAATAGACAAGTAAATAAAAACAAAGGAAGCACTAGATAATTGAAAAATGGACAGAGGGAGTAATAAATATTAAACGACCCAACTTTCATTATGATTAATTAGGGTAGCCGTGCCTTTTTGTTTTTAAAGTTTGAAACAGACTAGTCATAAAGTAATTGATCAAGTCCTAATTAACAAGTGCCAACCCAAAATTAAAGATGATTAATACGTGTACCTTATCACTGACTAATACTAATAAATGCATGGACGTACGACACATATAGTGGAGTACTATACTTCTTTATTCTCTCTTTGCATGCTAGTGCTCCTTTTTACTACTCAATTACTACTAATATATTTTAAAAAAGGTGTGGCTCAATAAAATCGATTCTCCAAAATCAAATCTTGACGAAAAGTATACACTTTTGGAAGGATATTTTTAAAATTCTTGAGATATAAAGTTATTTAGAATTTTTGATATATTTGAATTTTTTTTTTCCAATAAATGTATATACACTTGATCCATTTAATATATTTATCATTAACATCATTATAAGAAATATAGATATCTAAAAAAGAAATACATTTTCATTTATGTGAATATATTGATTAGATTATTATCTTTTACTTGTATTGTTTTTGTTAATATATGTATTTTTTTAAAACGTCTAAATCATCAATGGATATGTTCTTGTTGCTTTGAATTGTTCAAATCTATTTTGAAGCTTTTTTTAAATTAGTTTATTAATTTTTTTTGAACCTTTTTAGTTCAAAAAAGAGTATTTATGAACCTATAAACCTAACGCCCTTTTGCTTAAATACTTGCCTTATGCTTTATTTCTCTGTCTTTTTTTCTTAATCACTTCAGATTTTTTTAAACCTTTCTGCATTATTTTTTGTGTAGAGATTGTTGAATTTTCTTAATTAATCAATCATATTTTCTCTTTTGGAACATGCAAACCTCTTCCTTGTTTTTTTTTTTAATTTAAAAGGCACGTGGAGGCGGTTCATTTAATGGAATAATCACTTTAGTGATATGGGTTAAAAAGAAATTTTACTGCCATAATCTCTTTAGGTCTGTTTAAGTATTAAAACGCGGTATCGTACATTGATATTGAGAGTATAAAGTATGAGATGTGTTTTTAAATATATATTTTCTTAGCGTATATTCTAATAGCCATGGATTATGGAAAAAATCTTTAATTATTCAGCAATTTTAAAAATAAAGAATTATGTCCCTATTTATATTAGATTTTCTTATCATCTTTATAGTTTTAAATTTATTCTGAATTTTTTTTTACCTCAAATAGTGGGATATATATATATATATGTATTTTATGTCTGTAGTTGTGAGTATTATTGCCTTAAAATTAGAGAGTTAGAGGCAGGTTCCAGAAACTAAGCAGTAGTAGTAATTTGATTACTCCACTTGTTACAAAACAAAATATAGAATATTCAACTGATTATGAGTTTTTCGTTTAGAAAAGTAAAAGTCATTTTCAAGTATACGAAGACTAGGATTAACTTTTATAATTTGGACTAAGAATGTAAGAATAGTAGATAGAATTGGGCGTAACTGACCAATCAAAAAGCTTTTAAAGAGTTGGGATGGAGCATCACTAAACTATAAAATAAACAAGGCCAAATCGACATGGTTGTTAAACTAAGAATCAACGTCAGTACTATATTATATTCTTTCTTCTATAATGGAAAAGAAAAAAAAAAGACCATACACCTCCTTCTTGAATCTTATATTCATTCAATAAAGAAAGAATCGTATATTATACTGTTACGTTTTATTTTACTTGATCCTTATATTAGAGTCTAATCACAATCTTTTTAAAGATTTGTTAGGTCAATCGTGTAAGACGGAGGGAGTAGTAAATTGTAATGCAAACCACGATTGGAATTCTTTTTCCAGTGATTAAGAAAGTAATGATAAAGCAAATAAGTCTTTTTTTAAATTTCTCTTTGTCTGTGTGTGGCTAATTTGCATGAGAGGTATAATATAATGGGTGCATGCATGGTGAGTGGTGACTTTCTTCATTTTCATTAGTCACTAACACAAAGAGACAAATTAAATACTATTCTTCCGTGAAGGACGTGCTATGTGGGGCTTCTTGTGGAGTTATTACACTTTAATTAGTTCAAATCAAATTGCCGCTTCTGAGTAGGACGTTCAACTGTTTAATTTTCAACAATTTTGAAAGCACATATGACTAAGTATACCTTGAGCAGACCTTTCTGTAATTGTTTTCGAAATGGGACAATTGCAAGTCCAGTCGCGCAGCTACATAGATTGAAGGAGAGTCAGTTGAACACTTTTTGTTGAAGAAAAATATATTACACCTATTAATTGGTCAAAAAGTTATAGTGTGATAAAACAATAATTTTCATAAATTATATTTTCTTGGGACTCTTGTTGTTCCAAAAATCATCCGCTTAGCTTGACTACTTGTTAACTAAAGAAACAAAAAATTGGGAAAAAGAATGTATTTTTACAAGAGTAAAATCATTAAAAGATTAAAAATTCGGATCTGATCTTCTACCAATTATAGACAAAAAAAAAAGTGCTACTATGCATAGAGTTTGTAATTATTGGCTATAATTAAATTAGCATAAAGTCTTAATTATGTACTAGTATTAAACACTTTGCAACTGGAAGGATAGCTTAATTATATTCATAAATATATAGCGTCTAATTCAAACTTAACCTACCACTGTGGACTGTTTTGCACGAAACGTTGCCATTTTGCAAAGTATGAAACTATCAATAGGAAATAACATTTAAAGTCATTCAGCAACCAATTAGTACTAAATTTCTTCTCTTTGCTCTCAGTTAATTATTAAGCTCTTTATGGCCTCTAACTACTACTAACACTTGTTGATATATGGCTAACAATTAATCTCATCGATGTTAAAGGACAATAATTTATGATTTTTTTTTTATATTTGAAAAATGAAGTATTTTTTTGGAGATGTGACCTGGAAGTCGCACATTCTTTACTTTATACGATTAGCAAATATAGTCAAAAGACAAGCACAAAGAAGGTACCTAATCACTTAGACTAACCTTTGATTAATATAGGAGTACTAACAAATTTGTGAAGAGTTGTTGTAAAACAAGGGGGGTAAAAGATGGAATGATAAAGGATAATTGAACTGAAGTTGATTAATTAATTGTTTGACGATTATATTAATTCCATCACTGTATAATAATAACAATAATATTATGTGTTATATCCATACAAGGAGAAGTTGTTGGACTAGAAATTCTACTCGAAAAACATGACACGATCCATCGAAGTGGTATAGTGTGTCATATATTAGGTTGAGTCATATTGCATGTCGGTTGATTGATGGCGTTCCACTTACGTTAATCGCTCCTCAGTCAAAGAAAATCGATTATACTAATCAAAACGTTGTTGTTGTTTTGGAAAGGTATGATAAACGATAAAATAGAATTATTAGATATTTTAATAAGTAAAAATAAAATGAGGGAGGAAAAAAATATAACAACACGTTCACACCAGATCAAGGATTATTATATAAAATGAGACTTTTCGTATATAAAAAATAAGAATTTTTTAAGTTAAACTAACAACATGTACAATATACTACAATACAAATGTAACAACCATCCAAACAAGTTGTATTAGTCTTTTAGATCACAAGAAAATCCCTTCTTTGGTGGGGTTAAATTTAACATCAGCTAAACGTTATCACATAAATTGAGTAATATTTAAACCCAATAGAGAATCATCCAAACTATAGTATAGCCAATTTTAACTTCAACTTTGTAACATAGAATTTGAAATCAACTTTGTGACATTTCATTTTCAAGGGAAGACTTTAGAAGACCAAGAAAGAACCATAAAAGAGAGAAGGGGAGATGTGTACCAAAATACCATCTTCCTTCCTTCCCTCTTCCTATCAAACAAGAGAAGAAGTACACCAACAAATGTCTCAAACACCAACACTGCAGCAAAACAAAATACTCTTTTCTTAAATTCCACAATGAGAAACACCAAAGATTACTACTTTCACCAATTCTTATTCTTGATTTTGATTTCTCAATTTCTTCATCCAATTCTTGCTATACCCACTGATACAATCACCCCAACACAGCCTTTAACCAAAGATCAAACCTTAGTATCTTCCGATCAACACTTTGAATTAGGCTTTTTCTCTCCCAGCGGTGCAAATTCAGACAAATGGTATATCGGTATTTGGTACAAAGAGATTCAAGACAGGACTATTGTCTGGGTTGCAAACAGAGCTAAACCCCTTTCAGCTTCATCAACATCAGTCCTAAAAATCACAGAAATTGGTAATCTTCTTCTCGTCGATGGACAAACTGGGAATTCCGTCTGGTCTTCCGAGCAAACTCCGGCGACCAACGTAGTAGCCCAACTCCTTGACTCCGGGAACTTTGTCATTCGACCGGAAAACGATGACAGAGAACAGAGCTACCTGTGGCAGAGCTTTGATTATCCAACAAACACTTTATTACCTGGGATGAAACTTGGGTGGGATTCAAAATCGGGGATGAACAGAAACATAACATCATGGAAATCAGCAATCGATCCAGCTCCCGGAGATTACACCTTCAAGATCAACACCAGTGGGTTCCCGGAAGTTTACTTAACAAATAAACAACAAATTATCTACAGGAGCGGCGCTTGGAATGGAATTAGATTCAGTGGGGTACCGGAAATGAAGGCAAGTGAGATTATCTCATTCGAATTTCAGTTCAAATCAGATGAAATTACTTACATGTTCAAATTACACAACAAAACTTTGTACTCAAGATTGTCTGTGAATCATACTGGTTATCTTGAAAGATTCACTTGGATCCCAACAAGCAACATGTGGAATCGATTTTGGTATGCTCCAAAAGATCAATGTGACGGATACACAGAGTGTGGGGTATCTGGAATTTGTGACACAAATATTTCACCAATCTGCAAATGTATGGTGGGATTCAAGCCTAAAAATCAAGTGGCCTGGGAATTGCGAGATGGGTCTAATGGTTGTGTTCGTTTTCATAAATTGGATTGCAAAACTGATAGATTTAACATATTGAGGAACATGAAGTTGCCAGATACGACGAATTCGTTTGTGGATACAAATATGAATTTGGATGAATGTGAAGCTATGTGTATGAAGAATTGTTCTTGCACGGCCTATACAAATTCGAATATTAGCGGAAGTGGGTCGGGTTGTGTGATTTGGAGCACCGAACTTATTGACATGCGGCAGTATGCGGCGGCGGAAGGTGGCCAAGTTCTCTACGTTAGGGTGGCTTCTTCTGATGCAGGTATCATCCTATTTTTCTACTTTCTTTTTTCGCTTAGTACAATGATAACGAATTAACGATTAATAATCGATAAAAAATAGTTGTATTTAGATCGTATTAAAAATAATTTGTACAATTAATTTTAAGTAATTTGGGGTTGGAATTTGATTGTTAGATAATCCACTTCTGTGTTAGGATCAAATTTTGGGGATGATTTGAGTCGACTCGGTCTGCACGAGTGGAGTTAGTTGGAATTTTTTATTTACTTGTTAGGTTGGATGATATTTCAACACAGAGAAGTAGAGTAAAATAGAAAGGGTGATAACACTTTTTATCTTAATTTATGTGCTACACTTACTTTTTAGTTTGTCTACAATAGAATGATACATTTTTATATATTTTTTTTGGTAAGTAAATATTTTATTTATCAAGTAAACATTACAAAACAATATTTTTATATTTAGTACTAACAATTTATTATCCTTAATTAGATGATTTATAGTCACACAAATATCTATGACTTGTTTAGATCACACGTTTCAAAAACCACTTTTTCTTAAATTTTATATCAAATCAAATTACGTCACATAAAGTGAGACAAATAAAGTAGTATAATGTTTTGCACATTTTTGTCGGAGAAATTCTAGTTTGATGCAAAGTTAATTTATTTAATTCATTCGGCGAACTTGCTGTTCTTATGTTCTCTGAATTATTCCACTATATATTCTGTATATATTGTTTTGTGTTTGAATCTATTTCCATAAATTCAAAAGTCGAGGACAAGTTGAAAAATCTGTATGTCTCAAAATTGTTACTCATTTTTGCATGTCATCCAATCCAAATATTCCTTGAATAATATTATTCTTTTGTCATTTTAATAAGAAGCATATTACACATTATAATAATTTTAATTTACTCTTTTCCGATTCAGTTCCAAAGTTGGCAAATTTAGCCCTTGATCAAAGATAAACCATGTGCATGCAGTTAGTTTTGCCTCTAATAGATGAAATTATAAAAATATATTTTACTTTTTTGAATTCTTCTTTTCTATTTTATTTTTTTGGGTATTGCTATTTTTTTTAATCCCCCCCCCCCC